>NC_045979.1:33415499-33683595 GCF_010909765.2 Amblyraja radiata
GCATTCAGATCAATAATCTCAAAGGCCTTTAATGCCAGTGAACGGAGGAACCAACTTTCTCCCAATTAAAGCAATCCCAATCAAAACACCAGCAATTAGTACATGGCACCTTTCATTGGAAACAGAGTATTTTACCTTGATAAATCATTGGATCCTTTCGAAGTTTCACAAGAATATTCAAGTTCTGTTGGAACAAGGAAATAAAAATCAGTTTCACTGATTTTCACTTGCAGTTGAAGAAGAGAGCATGCTTGTCCGATGTAAGGAGTTTATAGTGTTAATAGACAGGGCAATGTTTCTCCAGTGTAAATTGCAGCAAATGGGAGATGCTTGCACAACTCAGGTACAACTCAGTGGGCGGCACAGCGGTAGAGTTCCTGCCTTAAAGCGCCAGAGACCCGGGTTCAATCCTGACTACGGGTACTATCTGCACAGAGTTCGTATGTTCTCCCTGTGACCGCGTGGGGTTTATTCAAATGCTCCGGTTTTCTCCCACATTCTAAAGACGTGCGGGTTTTTAGGTTAATTGCCTTCTGTAAATTGTCCCTTGTTGAGTAGGATGGAATTGGTGCACCGGTGAAAGGCAGCTGCTTCCACCTGGTTTTCTAAACTAAACTAAAGGAGGTGATTTCATGCGAGGGATAGTGCCTGGGATAAAACATTACAGTTCGAAGGAGAAGGCTGGATAGATAGGGATTTTAATCCATACAGGAAAAGAAGGGGGACCCTATTACAGCTGTGCAAAGCTATGAGGAATATAGATAGGGTACTTTGTGGGAAATCAGCACAGCAGATGTGCGTAGAAATGGGGAACATAAGGTTGGGTTAAGGAGTAGAATATTTGGAGGGTATATGAGCAAGAAGTATTTTTAAA
This sequence comes from Amblyraja radiata, assembly GCF_010909765.2. Lineage (NCBI taxonomy): Eukaryota > Metazoa > Chordata > Chondrichthyes > Rajiformes > Rajidae > Amblyraja > Amblyraja radiata. The sequence goes on from NC_045979.1 coordinate 33,416,374, forward strand.
CTTAGATAGTGGAGGCACATGAATTGTCAAGTCGGAGAAGACTGTGGATGAGGGGCTGTTAAAATGGATTAGTGTCGATGGTTCTGAATGGTCAACATTAACACAGTGGACCAAAGCTGATACCGTCCTCGAGGAGTTATCTGTGGCCACATTTACGGATAATTTCTGTTCCCTTCCCATATTCGAGCGTCGGTCATGTGGAGATGAAGGAAAATGTAAGTGCTTGTACTGATGTCACTGCAAACCTAGTTTAAAGCTGTGTAAACATAAGAGGAAGTTCTAGTCCGGAAGCTGGCCTACACCAGTACTGGGAAATCTATGTCTGAAGTACAGCAACCAAGTATTGACAAATGGACCATAATTCCATCATTTTAATCTTGATAAGTTAATTAAATAACGTGCATGGATTTCAGGGTGTCGGGGGGCTACGGGGAGAGGACAGGAGAATGGGGTGAAGAGGGGAAGATACATCAGCCATGATTGAATGGTCTATTGCTGCTTCTATCACTTGTGATCTTATGGACCACCCCGCCCCCACTTCCCCTTCGTCTCCTCATTCCCTCCACTACTTACCAGTGCCGTTGATTTTCACCAGGAAACTGCAGGACACGTCACTGCTGGAGATGGACACGTTGACCATTTCACTGGATTTTGATCCACGTTTATTTGAGGCTGTGCAATAATATTGATGGTGCTGGTGTTTGAAGGATTGACAATGTAGATCCAGGGCATTGTTGTCTGAGATCTTTGAATCCCCAGATGGGGTATTTTCATACCAGCTGTAGTTAATGGGAAGGGATCCCCGAACCGACTCACATGACCCTGTCACTGAGCCCCCGAGACAGGAGAAATAGGCTGGTGACAGAAATCCAAGCACAGGAACGGACACGGGTTCTGTTGGAAAGGAGCAGATAGTCAGACAATGGGTGAACATGAGAAAATCAAACACTCGCCAATATCCACCATCTCTGTATCTTCGCTAGAGCCGCCAGGTTGGAATCTGACCCATCCATCTACATAGAGTCATAGAAGCATATAGTGTAGAAGCAGGCCCTTCTGTCTAATTTGCCCCCGCTGACCAACATGCCCATCCACACTAGTTCCATCTGCCCTTGCTTAGCCCATAAGCCTCCAAACGCAAAAGACTGTGCATTTACTCGATCTATTCGTCGCATGATTTTGTAGCTGCCATAAGATCATCCCTCATCCTCCTGCTCTCCCAGAAATAATATCCCAGTCTGCTCAATCCCTCCCTGGAGTTCAGGCACGCAAGTCATGGCAGCATCCTTGTAAATCTTCTCTGCACCCAATCTTACTTGATTGCATCTTTCCTATAACATGGTGATGAATACTGACCACAGAGCAGACATATCATCAGACAAACTTCGATTCTCTTTTCCATTTCAGGAATTGCCAGCAGGAAAAAGGGAGCATTGTTTATATAACTGTCGGACCCATCCCATCTACATAGATTCGTGGAGTCATAGAGTAGAAACAGGCCCTTCGGCCTAACTTGCCCGCGCTGACCAACACGCCCAAACTACACTAGTTCCACCTGTCCTTTCTTGGCCCTTAACCCTCTAAACATATCCTATTGATGTAACTGTCCAATATTTTCTGAAATGTTACGATAGTACCTGCCATAACTACTTCCGTCGGCATTTCGTTTCATGGACCTACCAACCTTTGTGTAAACACGTTACTCGCCAGGTTCCTGTTAAATCATTCCCCCCTGATATTAAAACTATGTCCTCCGGTTCTCGATTCCCCTACACTGGGCAAAAGACTGTGTATTTACTCGATCTATTCCTCGCGTGATTTTTGTGATTTAAAATTTTTTTTAATAAATATTTTTATTAGAAGCAATGTGCAGTAGTATAAACCCTGTTTTACATATTACATTTCGTGTACAACTTCTTGTTTTTAATTTATTAATAGAAAAGTAACAGAAGCAAAAAAGAGAAGGAGAGAGAAAGTTAAGTAAAGTAAAGTTAGCGAAGGAATAGATAGAAAGAACCCGTAAAGATATAGAGCCGTAAAAAAAACGTGAACCCCCCCGAAAAATAAATAAATTGATTAATAAAAATAAATAAAAAATAAAGAATAAAATAAAATAATAAGAAAACAAAACAGAAAAAGAATAAAAGGGAGAAGGGATATGCCTGCTTCATGTCTTTCCACACCCCTCACCCAGTTCTGAAACAGTTAATTTCCAGGGTTAAGTTGCACCATATACTTGGAATGTCGATAAAAGGAGACCAAATCTTTAGGAATTGGTCTGCTTTACATGCTAGGACGAATCTTATATCTTCGAGGTGTAACATTTCAGACATGCTTGAAATCCACATTTTAAGCGTGGGGGTGGGTTCGTTGTTCCAGAATTTGAGTATACGTTTTTTTGCTGTTATCAAGCCATGGTTAAGGAGATAATTTTGGACCGAAATCAGCCGGCTTCCATTGTTCCAAAAATAATCAATTCTGTGTTGGGGTCCAATTTTATTTTAAACTCGCATGATTTGTTTACCTGTAATAAAATCACCCCTCATCCTCCTGCGCTCCAAAAAATAAAGCCCTAATCTGCTCAACCCTTCCCTGCATGTCAGGCCCTCAAGTCATCGCAACATCCTTGTAAGTCTTCTCTGCTCCTTCTCCTCACAATCCATTTACCAGATTTGAACATCTCTGTGTCTCTCCATCCTCCCAGCTGCCAGAACTACCATGTCTGCCACGGTACCAGTACACAGCAGCACCATCTCCCTTTGTTGTACAATTCCAGCATCTGCAGTTAATCTTCTTTTAATCTGAAACTCTGCCACAATTCTACAATACCAACATTCAAACAGCTCATTAGTGCAACAGTATCACTATCAACAACTTTTTAATTTCCTTGCATAAAATAGTTGATGGTGATACTGTTGCACTAATGAGGTGTGTGAATGGCGGTATTGTAGAATTGTGTGTAGGGAGCGAATGGGGACGTGGAATAATATAGAACAAGTGTGACCGGTGATCGCTAGTTGGTGAGGACTCGGTGGGCCGAAGGATCCGTTTCCATGTTGCATTTGTAAACTATTACTAAATATCCGGGTGAACATTTTTCTGTAAACTCTACAAACCTTTCACATCTTTTGTTTTATAAAGCGGCGACCAGAACTGTGCACCAGACTCCCATCTAACAAATATTTTTTCCGTTGCCAAAGTGGAGACATAAAGTCACTCATTGAGAAACCTACCTTCAGATACTTGGAGACGTACTTTAAATGTTGGTTCGCCAGGTGTAGTAATTCCACAGCTGTACCATCCTGTATCTCCAGAGTGAAGATCCTCCACAGTCACAGTAAATATTCCTCGTGCCGGGTTACCTGACATTGACACTCTTCCGCTCTGTCCATGTTCCCCATTTGTTTCCACTGCATGTGTACACTTGTGACTTGTCCCATTGCACCAGTATTTTGTGTGTGAGCGGTACACTGCTGCATAGTGACAATCAATTGTGATCGCTCTTCCCACAACACCGCGTACTTCGCTCTCCGCCCACAGTGCACCTGAAACTGCAGGAATCATCTTTCATAAATTGAAGAGAAAAATTAGCCTTTCACAAACATATACATTATAGTATACGTCAATGAGTACAGGGGAGTCCGCGCAATGATTGTCTTAACTCTTTTGAATTCCACCTAGATTGCGATGAGAGACAAATACTGTACACCGTCCCTCACCATCATGGTCGTTCCAAAGCGCTTCCCAGCCAATGTGGGTGTGAATGGTGAAGAATGATGCATTGAACATGGAGCCTGTTGCAATTGGAAGGCTCTGTCTCGGGAGTCTTGGTGAGTTGCTGCAGTGCATCGTGCAGATGGTGCAAACTGCTGCTGCTCTGCATCAGCGGTTGAGGATGGGGTGTCTACCAAGTGAGATTCCGGATCATGACAGACCAAGCACAAGTGTTCAGCGGAATTGTAGCCGAGGCCAGTGCTTCTTAAACTGGTGAATGATTCACCCAAGGGTGAATGAAATTATTTTGGGGTGAATTAGTTAATTTATGTGCTTTGCTCTTTCTTGTGACAAAATTAATTATATATAAAATTATGCACAAGGGAAAATAAGATGATAATAGCCAAAAAAACATAAGAACATTTAGTTGAGGGGGAATTACATCTTGTAATAAAGACTTAAGGGTGAATGACACTGAAATATTTTAAGAAGAACTGCCATTCTCTAAACTTGGTCACTCTGATTTACACTCTATTCTGGACTTCCAATCTGAACGTCTCCACACCTACTGGGAAGTTCTTTTCAAAATTCTCTTTGACAAAATTAAGGGTTATACTTGATGGAGTGACGGCCAAGTAGATTCCACTTTAATTTTGTGAGATTACTGGAATTTGACTCAAATTAACAGTTAACATCATGAACATAATCATGAAATTGTACACCCTTCATTGGAAATGATGGCGGATCCAAACAGAATGAATTTGGTGCGTTCTCCGACTCAAAGTGAGTGTGAGACCTTAAGTGGCAGCTAGAAAAAATATTTTTAAGTTGGAAGGCCGAAATTTGATGGAATGCACTAAACACGTTGTGATACGTGCATGTTTGTCTCTCCTTTGCTGAAATTGCTCAACACATCCCAGGTGGAAGCAACAGGCAATTATTTACCAGTCCCCCAAACAAACTCTCGCATTTTACACCACGAGCTCACGGTGGCTGAAATGATGCCGTCTGCAAATAACAAGAAATCCATGAACATCACCACAAGGCGAATAGCAGCAGGTTCAGGGACACGAGAAGAGCACTCACCTGCATTGTTGATTTCTGTCACATAACTGCACGTTCCTGCTCCTTTGAAGACTTTCACGTTGAGATTTTCACTGGATTTTGTCCCACGATTATTTGAGGCTGTGCAGTAATATTGACGGTGTTGACCTCCGAGGATTTCACAACTCAGATCCAGTTGATTGCCAGACACGGCAGTTGAAACCCAATGCTCGTTCTTCTCAAACCATGTGTAATGGATGGGAAGGGATCCACGGACAGACTCACACGACACTGACACTGAGCCTCCGAGACGTGAGGCATTTGCTGGTGACAGATATCTGAGCACAGGAGCAGACACGGGTTCTGTGGGAATGGAGCAAACATTCAGTTACCCGCATGAAAAGTTAAAAACCTTGCTAAATCTCAGCAGCCCTTTATCTCAGCCCGAACCGTCCGGTTGATATCTCACCGGCTCACCTACATCTCTGTGAGTGTGCGAAGCCCAGAAACCGAAGAAGGTTAGAGTTATAGAGAACCGAAGGATGCCCATCACAACAGCTCATTCATGCCGACCAACATGTCTTTCTGTGCCATAGCCATATGTCCGCGTTTCTCATTTATCACTCGCAATGATCCCAATCTACGCAAATATCCAAAATGTATTTTAAATGCTGTTATTCTAACTGCCTCAACAACTTCCTCTGGCAGCAGGTTCCATATACATGTAACCCAATGTGTGGACAATGTTGTCCCTCAGAACAGAAGTTGGGATGTTATGTTTCAGTTGTACATATGTTGTTGAGGTAGAACTTGTGCGAATTGTGTTCAGCTTCGGCCACTCACCTGTACAAAACATGCCATTACAGTAAGTGACACCTTGCTATCCACGCCCCCCCCCCTTTAAATAGTTCCCATTGCGTCCGTCCTCCACTTTTTGATTCCACACATCGTGGGAAAATGAACATGCTTCTCATGATTGATACATTTCTATAAGTTTCTCGCTCAATGTGCAGTGTCTACCATGTGGCCAGTGCTCTGTTTTTTGCTGTGGCCTGTTGGGGAGATGGCGCCCGCATAGCGGACAAAAACAGACTGGACAAGCTGATCAGGAAGGCCGGCTCAGTGGTCGGGGCTGAGCAACGAACGGTTCAGCAGGTGGCAGAGGCCAGAACTCTGAACAAACTGGGTTCAATAATGACCAACCCCACTCACCCACTCCATGCCCTGAAGGTGATCAAGAGCAGCATCTTCAGTCAGAGACTGATTGCACCAATGTGCAAAACTGAGAGAGATAGGAAGTCTTGTATACCAGCTGCTATAAGGTTATATAATGCGCATAAATAACTGCACTATTTTTTTCATTCATTGTATTTTAACTTGTATTTTAACTTGTATTTTAACTTGTTAAGTATGGAAGCTATTTGAGGAAATGTGTGGTGTTATGTCTGTCTTGAAGCTGTCGTGGCACTGTAATTTCCTGTAAAGGATTATTAAAGGTATAATCAATCAATCAATCAATCATTTCCACACCAAGGAATGATGTCTGAGTTTGCCCTGCGTCAATCACAACCTGTCCAGGCAGCGTCGGACCAGGGGGCTGACCTGTCCCGGGTGGACTGAACGCAGTCTGTTGAGCTCCGGGGACTGATTCCCTGTTTATTATTCTCCGGGTATTCAGACCGCGAGCAACACTTATTTCTCACTGATCTCTCGGATTATTAGTTTGAGTCGGAATGCAAACCTCTGACAGGGTGACATTTCATACAGTTCAGAGGCAGGGAAATGTGTTGAGCATCCCACTTGAAGTGGGTGGCCGCTCAATGGGACAGAGCCCGCACTGGGTGAGAGCAACATTAGTGGGGTTTCCCGACCCCCGCCAGCTCCCCGCAGGTCTCTGCACTGCTGCGGAGCCTCGGGATATCGGTGCTGCCCTGACCCTTCCCGGAGAAAACATGGATCAGGCATTTCAGTGGAGACGTCAAGTCAATCGCTGCGAAACGTACCGTCAGATACTTGGAGATGTACGGAAAACATTGGATGGGCGGCAGATGTTCTAATTCCACAGATGTACCTTCCTGTATCTTCAGAGTGAAGATCTTCCACAGTCACAGTAAATATTCTTAGTGCCGGTATATCTGTGATTGATACTCTTCCACTCCGTCCGTGTTGCCCATTTGTTTCCACCATATCTGTACATTGGCGACTCCACCCACGGCACCAGTATTTTGTGTGTGAGCGGTACTCTGTTGCATAGTGACAATCGATTGTGATCGCTCTTCCCACAACTCCTGTTACATTCTTCTCCCCCCAAACAGCAGCTGAAATGGAGGGGAAAAACTTTTAGATGGAGAGCAAATGAACTGTTTAATGGAAATAGATACATTTCGAAGATTACATGAAAGAAAACATAAACGTTCCATGATGTGTCATATTGCTTCACGGCCAATGTCTCCGGTCTGAAGTGCAGGCAGTGCTGTTATTGTACCAGTTGTGTCAGTGTTCTGTCCCCGGGTCAGTACAATTAGGGTTCACTTCCCACTCCAGATCCCAGAGCAGAAACTGGGCTGGAATCGCAATTCGGTACTGAGGGGGCGCGGCAGTGTTGCAGGAGCTACCTTTCAACAATCCCAGGCGGTGCCCGGCCTCTCACCCCACAGAAAGACCCACTTTGCTATTTCATTGGCGGTGCCGCCGGCTGCGCTGCTAACATGCTTCTCTCAACCGGCACTGGGCCGGACCCGTGTTTAGACATTCACCGCCGCCACTGCCTTTACAACGCCCTGACCGAGGACAGAGGACGGAGGGTAACAATAAATTGGGTCCGTTACCGGAGAGTGTTACAGTTTCTTCCCAGCTGTTATCAGGCATCTGAATCATCTATTTTATTCTATTCCCAATGACCCCGGATCGCCCTGGACAATTTAGCACGACTGGGCCGCGGATCCGAGAGAGGATGGCGAGAGAGTTGAGAGTGGGTGAATAGAGCGAGGACAGTGGTTCAGTCTCAGACTCAACACTTGTTTCTCACTATCGGATTATTAGTTTGACTCGGAATGCAAACCTCTGACAGGGTGACATTTCATGCAGTTCAGAGGAAGGGAAATGTGCTGAGCGTCCAACTTGAAGTGAAAGTGAAGTTAAATTCCACTTTTCAAGAAAGGAGCGAGAGAGAAAACGGGGAAATTACAGACCAGCTAGCCTGACTTCGGTGGTGGGAAAGATGCTGGAGTCAATTATTAAAGAGGTAATAATGAGGCATTTTGATAGCTATAAAAGGATTAGTCCACGTCAGATGGATTTATGAAAGGAAAATCATGCTTGACTAATCTTCTGGAATTTTTTGAGGATGTGACAAGTAAAATGGACGAAGGGGAGCGAGTGGATATAGTGTATCTAGACTTTCAGAAAGCCTTTGATAAGGTTCCGCACGGGAGACTGATGACTAAAATTAGACCACATGGTATTGGGGGTAGGGTGTTGACGTGGATGGAAAATTGGTTGGCAGACAGGAAGCAAAGAGTAGGAGTGTACGGGTCCTTTTCAGAATGGCAGGAAGTGGCCTGTGCAATGCCGCAAGGCTCGGTGTTGGGGCAGCAGCTGTTTATCATATATATTAATGATTTGGAAGAGGGAATTAGGAGCAACACTGGCAAGTTTGCGGATGACACAAAGCTGGGTGGCAGTGTGAACTGTGAAGAGAATGCTAGGAGGTTGCAGGGTGACCTGGACAGGTTGAGTGAGTGAGCAGATGCGTGGTAGATGCAGTCCAATATAGATAAATGTGAGGTTATCCACTTTGGTGGCAAAAACAAGCGGGCAGATTAATTTGAGGAAGGTCATCCTTCTGATTGAGGTAGTGCATCGCAGGTTCGCGAGACTGAACCCTGGGATGGCGGGACTGTCTTATGAGGAAAGATTGAAACGACTAGGCTTGTATTCACTAGAGTTTAGAAGGATAAGGGGGATTCTTTTTGAAACACATAAAATTATATAAGGACTGGGCAAGCTAGATGCAGGAAAAATGTTCCCAATGTTGGGCGAGTCCAGAACCAGGGGCCACAGTCGTAGAATAAAGGGGAGTCCATTTAAGACTGAGGTGAGACAAACGATTTCACCCAGAGAGTTGTGAATTTGTGGAATTCTCTGCCACAGAGGGCAGTGGAGGCCAAATCACTGGATGGTTTTAAGAGAGAGTCAGATAGAGCTCCAGTGGCTAGTGGAGTGAAGGGACATGGGGAGAAGGCAGGCACGGGTTATTGATTGGGGACCATCAGCCGTGAGTGCAACATGAGTGGGGTTTCCCGACCCCCGCCCGCTCCCCGCAGGTCTCTGCACTGCTGCGGAGCCTCGGGATATCGTTGCTGCCCTGACCCTTCCCGGAGAAAACTTGGATCAGGCATTTCAGTGGAGACGTCAAGTCCATCGCTGCGCAACGTACCGTCAGATACATGGAGTTCTACGTTAAACATTGGACGGCCGTTAGATGTTGTAATTCCACATCTGTACCATCCTGTATCTCCGAACTGAAGATCCTCCATAGTCACAGTAAATATTCCTCGTGCCGGGTTATCTGTGATTGACACTCTTCCACTCCGTCCGTGTTGCCCATTTGTTTCCACCAAATCTGTACATTGGCGACTCTGCACACGGCACCAGTATTTTGTGTGTGAGCTGTACTCTGCTGCATAGTGACAATCGATTGTGATCGCTCTTCCTACAACTCCTCTTACATACGTATCTCCCCACACTGCACCTGAAACTGAGGGGAGAAACTTTCAGATGGAGAGCAAATGAACTGGTTAATGGAAATAGATACATTTTGAAGATTACATGCAATAAAAATTAAATCGTTCCATGATGTGTTATATTGCTTCACGGCCAATGTCTCCGGTCTGAAGTGCAGGCAGTGCTGTTATTGTACTAGTTGTGTCAGTGTTCTGTCCCCGGGTCAGTACAATTAGGTTTGACTTCCCACTCCAGATCCCTGAGCAGAAACTGGGCTGGGATCGCAGTGCGTTACTGAGGGAACGCGGCAGTGTTGCAGGAGCTGCCTTTCAACAATCCCAGGCGGTGCCCGGCCTCTCACCCTACAGAAATACCTCACTTTGCTATTTCATTGGCGGTGCCGCCGGCTGCGCTGCCAACATTCATCTCTCAACCGACAATGGGCCGGACACGTGTTTAGACATTCACCGCCACTGAGGACAGAGGACGGACGGGTTACAATAAAGCGGGTCAAGTGATAAGAGACAATAGGGGCAGCAGTAGGCCATTCGGCCCTTCGAGCCAGCACCGACATTCACTATAATCATGGCTGATCATCCACAATCAGTACCCGTTCCTACCTTCTCACCATATCCCCTAGCGCCGCTATCTTTTAGAGTTCCATCTAACTCTCTCTCCCTGACGGTTCGAGTCGAGACCCATGCTCAGACCCGAAACTTCACCCATTCCTTCTATCCAGAGATGCTGACTGTTTCGATCAGTTAATCCAGCATTTTATGTCTATCTTTAATTGTCTTTTATTTCCTTATCTCAACAGAACCTAAATCTATTCGCGAGTCGTTAACATCAGAAGCGTTTACTTCAAATATAAAAGTAACACACGAAAACAGTCATCGGAAAACCCCAGCGCCCAGTTTCTCTCACGGGTGTAATGTTCTCTTGCTCAAGTTTTGATTGACCTTGCTTTTCCATATGAGGTGGAGACACAAGGAACTGTAGATCCATACATAGATACATGGGTAGATAGACAATAGATGCAGGAGTAGGCCATTCAGCCCTTCTAGCCAGCACCGCCATTCAATGAGATCATGGCTTATCATCCGCAATCAGTACCCCGTTCCTGCCTTTCCCCATATCCCCTGATTCAGCTAGCCCAAATAGCTCTATCTAACTCTCTATTGGATGCATCCAGTGAATCGGTCTCCACTGCCCTCTGAGGCAGAACATTCCACAGATTCACAACTCGCTGGGTGAATATGTTTTCCGTCATCTCCGATCAAAATGGCCTGTCCATTATTCTTAAACTGTGGCCCCTGATTCTGGACTCGCCAATATCGGGAAAATGTTTCCTGCCTCTAGCGTGTCCAATCCCTTAATAATCTTATATGTTTCAACAAGAACCCATCTCATACTTCTAAACTCAAGAGCGTACAAGCCCAGCCGCTCCATTCAATCAACATATGACAGTCCCGCCATCCCGGGAACTAACCTTGTGAACCTACGCTGCACTCCCTCAATAGCAAGAAGGTCCTTCCTCAAATTTGGAGTTCAAAACTGCACCCAATAATCCAGGTCTGGTCTCACTAGTGCCATGTACAACTGCAGAAGGACTTCTTTGCTCCTGTAAGCGAATGGTATGTTAGTTTTCATAGCAAAAGGATTTGAGTATAGGAACAGGGCGGTTCTACTGCAGTTGTACAGGGTATTGGTGAGACCACACCTGGAGTATTGCGTACAGTTTTGCTCTCCAAATCTGAGGAAGGACATTATTACCATAGAGGGAGTGCAGATAAGGTTCCTGGGATGTCAGGACTGTCATATGAAGAAAGACTGGATAGACTTGGTTTATACTCTCTAGAATGTAGGAGATTGAGAGGGGATCTTATAGAAACTTACAAAATTCTTAAGGGGTTGGACAGGCTAGATGCAGGAAGATTGTTCCAGATGTTGGGGAAGTCCAGGACAAGGGGTCACAGCTTAAGGATAAGGGGGGAACCCTTTAAAACCGAGATGAGAAAAACTTTTTTCATACAGAGAGTGGTGAATCTCTGGAACTCTCTGCCACAGAGGGTAGTTGAGGCCAGTTCATTGGCTATATTTAAGAGGGAGTTAGATGTGGCCATTGTGGCTAAAGGGATCAGAGGGTATGGAGAGAATGCAGGTACGGGATACTGAGTTGGGTGATCAGCCATGATCATATTGAATGGCGGTGCAGGCTCGAAGGGCCGAATGGCCTACTCCTTTACCTAATTTCTATGTTCCTATGTACTCAACTCCTCTTGTTATTAAGGTCAACATGCCACTAGCTTTCTTCATTGCCTACTGCACCTGCATGCTTTCAGGGAGTGATGAACAAGGACCCCCCAGATCTCTTTGTACTTCCCCGTTTCCCAACCTGACACCATTCAGATAATAATTTGCCTTCCTGCTGTTGCTACTAAAGTGGATAACCTCAAATGTATCCACATTAAACTTCATCTGCCATGCACCTGCCCACTCACCCACTCACCACTCACCCACTCACCACTCGCTCACTCACCACCCAACTCCAGGTCGCTTACCGGAGAGCGTTACGAGCGTGAAAACGCACACCGCCAGAATCGGGGACAATTTCTTCACAGCTGTGATCAGGCATCTGAATCATCCTACCACAACCAGAGATCTGTCCTGAATTCCCATCTACCTCTTTGATGTACCTCGGACTACCGTTGATCGGACTTTGCTGGCTTTACCTTACACTAAAGGTTATTTCATTTTCATGTATCTATGATCTGTAAGAGGATCGATTGTAATCCTGTATTGTCTTTCTGCTGGAGACGTCAAGTCAATCGCTGCGAAACGTACCGTCAGATACTTCGAGATAAACGTTAAATATTGGATGGTCGGCAGATGTTGTAATTCCACAGCTGTACCATCCTGTATCTCCAGAGTGAAGATCCTCCACAGTCACAGTAAACATTCCTCGTGCCGGGTTATCTGTGATTGACACTCTTCCACTCCGTCCGTGTTGCCCATTTGTTTCCACTAAAACTCTACACGGGCGACTCCTCCCACGGCACCAGTATTTTGTGTGTGAGCGGTACTCTGCTGCATAATGACAATCGATTGTGATCGTTCTTCCCACAACTCCTCTGTCATCCCACTTTGCCCACACTGCACCTGAAACTGAGCGGAGAAACTTTCAGATGGAGAGCAAATTAACTGTTTAATTGAAATAGATACACTTTGAAGGTTACATGAAAAAAAATTTAAAACGTTCCATGATGTGTCATATTGCTTCACGGCCAATGTCTCCGGTCTGAAGTGCAGGCAGTGCTGTTATTGTACCAGTCGTGTCAGTGTTCTGTCCCCGGGTCAGTACAATTAGGGTTCACTTCCCACTCCAGATCCCTGAGCAGAAACTGGGCTGGGATCGCAGTGCGGTACTGGGGGAGCGCGGCAGTGTTGCAGGAGCTGCCTTTCAACAACCCCAGGCGGTGCCCGGCTTCACACCCTACTGAAATACCCCACTTAGCTATTTCCTTGGCGGTGCCTCCGGTTGCGCTGCCAACATTCATCTCTCAACCGACACTGGGCCGGACACGTGTTTTTTTAAATTATCAAATAATGCATTCAATTATTAAAGATAACATTTACAATACAATAAAACAAGAACCCAGCACCACAATACAAGACAAACAAATATACTAAATAAACGACTATACAACTATGTTACAATACTTGTCAAGGATGTATTCAACCACAGGTGCTGCCCAGATGTCCTGGAAATCCCCCAGGTGCCCGTGGACAGCGCCTGGTCATTCTCATAGTCCCACCCGGACGCGGAAAGCCGACCCGTGTTTTGACATTCACCGCCGCCACTGCCTTTACAACGCCCTGACTGAGGACAGAGGGCGGACGAGTTACAAAAAAAGCGGGTCCCTTACCGGAGAGCGTTACTAGCGTGACAACGCACACCGCCAGATTCGGGGAAAGTTTTTTCACAGCTGTTATCAGACATCGGAATCATCCTCACATAACCAGAGAGCAGTGCTGAACTATCTACCTCTTTGGTGACCCTCGGACTACCCTTGATCGGACTTTGCTGGCTTTACCTTACACTAAACGTTATTTCCCATTCATGTGCACTGTGCACATCTATGCACTGTAAGATGATCGACTGTAATCGTGTATCTGGCAGGTTAGCACGCAACAAAAATATTTTCTCTGTATCTCGGTACACGTGACAATAAACTGAATTTGAATTTCAGCACGACTGGGCCGAGGATCCGAGAGCGGATGGAGGGAGAGAGAGGTGGGGGTGGGTGAACAGAACGAGGACAGTGGTACAGTCTCAGACTCCGAAGAATTGTTGGGTTTGCGACAGAGTTGAGTTGGACAAATGCAGGGAATATTTGAACTGACACAATGAGTCCACAATCCTGACTTCCACCGCAGTTGTAAACACATTTTGTTAGTGTAGAATTAACTTCCTGGTGATGTTGGAACCTCTGTTCTTCGGTTCAGGTGTCTTGGAGTATCTGCTCCAAATTAATTTGCTATTTTATGCCTATAAACTATCATCAGGATGCAATGATACCACGTGTTAACGGTGCTTAAACCACGAACATTGTCTAGATATTCAAATGTGATTTCAGATCCATCACCACAATGCACTGAGTTCCATCTCCCCCATTACATGTCTACACACACTTAACCATCTCTGCTGTAGAAAGGGTGCACGGGACCCCAAATAACATTGATCATTGGAATATCAGGATCTGGCTTTCACTCACCCGGCAGCGAGGAGATGAGAAGAATGGGAATCCACATTGTTTTATCCACAGTGACAAGGCCAGCACTTGCCTGTCTGTCGCTCAGCTCTGAGCTCTCAGATACAACCGCAACTCTCAAATAGCAATTACAAGAAGGGACCAGGACGTCAGATCCTGAACCACAGCGAGCCAGCAGCAGCTCGACACGTTGCAGTGTGAAAGGCTCTGGGTTAAATTTAACAAATTGTTGGGTCATATGATCACGGAAACAGGCCCTTCTCGCCATCGCGTGAGACCAATATGCTCATCTAAGTTAATCAAATTTGCCCACGCTCGACCCATATCTCCCCAAGCCTTCCCTATCCATGGACCTGTTCAAGTCCCCATTACATGTTGTTATTGCAGCTGCTTCAACCACTTCGTCAAGTGTGATGTATCCATAAGGATGGAACGGCGGTCATATCGGTACTCGGAGTCTGTTAGCACTGAACAATGGGGGAAATAATGATAGACACTAAATGCAGGAGCAACTCTGCGGGCCAGGCAGCACCTCTGGAGAAAGTGGATAGGTGACGTTTCGGGTCGGGACCTCTCGTGTAAACAATTAAACTATGGTTAAAGTATGACATTTAGAAGAATAGAAACGTCTAAGATGTGTACGCTTCCGGATCATTCCCTCTTGATGATTAAGTGGACCGGCAGATCAAAAATGTAATAATTGGAACTTTTTTTTCGCATATTGTTGTTGACAAGGGGCAAAACAGGAAGCTGGCGTTAGGAAGTAGGGGATTTTCGCCTGAAATCAGCTGAAGTTAATTGGAGTTTGACCCTCTTCTCATTGCTTCAACTATTCAATTCAAACTTTGAAACACTATTGGTATGATATTCATGTTTTGAAAATGACAATTAATGGTGTAGTGGACTGTGAAAAAGTTTGTCTGGCATGTGTAATGTAACTCAAACAAGGGCGAAGTGATACACTTAGTGAAGTTAGAGCAAGGATGAATATGCACGGTGAATTCAATTATTAACTTGTATACGTTGCCATTCAGATCTACTAAATTATCAGAGTTGTGCTCATGTACATTCCATTGGCTGACTTTGTACATCTGCTTGCAACGATTTCATTTTGTAGGCAACCAGTTGCATTATAATATAATATAATATCTGCTGCGGGCTATCGTTCTGGGTGTGTTACTTTCAGTGGAACAGTGCAGTTTATTCGAGTTGTGTACATCAATGGCAATGTTATGCATCACGTGGTATGGGTGTAACACACTGATGTGTCCGCCACTGATGTTAGCTGAGCGTTGACGACCCTTTGTAAAGGATCTTGTGTTAAGAGCTATTTCCTGTTTACTTGCCCAACTAAAACACTGCAGAGAGGAACCGACGATGCAGCAAAACAATTTAATTCTGTCTTCATTCGCCTTTGACCCATGACTTCTGCAAACACTTCTCAGCAAACAGTGTTACACCGAGGTGCTCGCAAGCTGCTGTTCAGAGATACGAATCTACACACCTGTGTTTCAGCAGCGCGAACAAAGTGTCAGCACTGCTGAACAATTCAGTGTAAAGAAAGAAATGATTGTTTGAACATATTAGATTAAAGTACATTCCAAGCAGGCGAATGGTATGTTAGCATTCATAGCAAAAGGATTTGAGTATAGGAGCAGGGAGGTTCTACTGCAGTTGTACAGGGTCTTGGTGAGACCACACCTGGAGTATTGCGTACGGTTTTGGTCTCCTAATCTGAGGAAATACATTCTTGCCATAGAGGGAGTACAGAGAAGGTTCACCAGACCGATTCCTGGGATGTCAGGACTTTCATATGAAGAAAGACTGGATAGACTCGGTTTGTACTCGCTAGAATTTAGAAGATTGAGGGGGGATCTTATAGAAACTTACAAAACTCTTAAGGGGTTGGGCAGGCAAGATACAGGAAGATTGTTCCCGATGTTGGGGAAGTCCAGAACAAGGGGTCACAGTTTAAGGATAAGGGGAAAATCTTTTAGGACCGAGATGAGGAAAACGTTTTTCACACAGAGAGTGGTGAATCTCTGGAATTCTCTCCCGCAGAAGGTAGTTGAGGCCAGTTAATTTCACTATATTTAAGAGGGAGTTAGATGTGGCCCTTGTGGCTAAAGGGATCAGGGGGTATGGAGAGAAGGCAGGTACAGGATACTGAGTTGGATGATCAGCCATTATCATATTGAATGGCGGTGCAGGCTCGAAGGGCCGAATGGCCTACTCCTGCACCTATTTTCTACGTTTCTATGTTTCCTCGTCTCCCCGCTTACTGCTCTTTCAAGCTGCAACCCAACCAGTTTGTTATGCACAAGAATGGACTTTCCACTAGTTTAGTTTAGAATACAGCGCGGAAACAGGCCCTTCGGCCCACCGAGTCCACACGATCCCGTTGCGCCAACATTGTGTAAACTAGTTTAGTTTAGTTTCGTCTAGTTCAGTGGACCGAAGTGCCTGTTTCCACGCTGCAGCCATAAACTAATCTGAAGGGAGCAATTTCACTTGAGAGGAGTATTGCTTGGGATGGAACATTACAGTGATGGGGAGCGGTTGGATAAGGGTTTTATAAAATTCCATGCAGAACAGGTGAGGAAAGGGGGTCCTATTACAGGTGTGCAAAACTTTGAGCAGCAAATATAGGGTATTTTTGGAACGTTTTGCACGGCAGATATGTGTAAAATTGGAGAACATTTGGTTAAGTTAAGGAGCAGGATGTTTCAAGGGTATCAAGAAATATTTTTAAACCTAGAAGATAGAGGTACCTGGATTGCCACAATGGACGAGGTGCTGGTAAATGAGATTAGTATCGATGGTACTGAATGGTCAACATTAACACAGTGGACCAAATCTGATACCGCCGTCCAGGAGTTAACTTTGGCCACATTTATAACCATATAACCATATAACACCATATAACAATTACAGCACGGAAACAGGCCATCTCGACCCCTCTAGTCCGTGCCGAACACATAATCTCCCCTAGTCCCATATACCTGCGCTCAGACCATAACCCTCCATTCCTTTCCCATCCATATAACTATCCAATTTATTTTTAAATGATAAAAACGAACCTGCCTCCACCACCTTCACTGGAAGCTCATTCCACACAGCTACCACTCTCTGAGTAAAGAAGTTCCCCCTCATGTTACCCCTAAACTTCAGTCCCTTAATTCTCAAGTCATGTCCCCTTGTTTGAATCTTCCCTACTCTCAGTGGGAAAAGCTTTTCCACGTCAACTCTGTCTATCCCTCTCATCATTTTAAAAACCTCTATCAAGTCCCCCCTTAACCTTCTGCGCTCCAAAGAATAAAGCCCTAACTTGTTCAACCTTTCTCTGTAACTTAGTTGCTGAAACCCAGGCAACATTCTAGTAAATCTCCTCTGTACTCTCTCTATTTTGTTGACATCCTTCCTATAATTAGGCGACCAAAATTGTACACCATACTCCAGAATTGGCCTCACCAATGCCTTGTACAATTTTAACATTACATCCCAACTTCTATACTCAATGCTCTGATTTATAAAGGCCAGCACACCAAAAGCTTTCTTTACCTTATAAAGGCCAGCACACCAAAAGCTTTCTTTACCAATATTACTGCTAATATTAATTCCCTTACCATATCTGAGTGCGCATCCCGCGGAGATGATGGTGGGAAAGTAAAAGTGCTTGGACTGATAATACTGCAAACCTAGTTTAAAGGTGTGTAAACAGAAGATGTTCTAGCCAGGAAGCTGGCCTGTATCTGCACTGGGAGATCTATTTCTGGAGCCCAGCAACCAGACCTCCCCCAACCTCACCTACACTTCTTCCCCCAAATCCCTCCACTACTTACCAGTGACGTTGATTTCCACCAGAAAACTGCAGGGCACGTCACTGCTGGAGATGCACACGTTGGCCATTTCACTGGATTTTTGTTCCATTATTATATGAGGTTGTGGAATAATATTGATGGTGCTGGTATTTGAAGGATTGACAATGTAGATTCAGGATATTGTTTTCTGAGATCTTGGAATCCACAGGTGGGTTATATTCATACCAGGTGTGGTTACTGGGAAGGGATCGCGGGCAGACTCACGGGATACTGTCACCGAGCCCCCTGGCGACAAAAATCCAAGCACAGGAACAGACAGGGGTTCTACGGGAAAGGAGCATACAGTCAGACACTGAGGGAACATCTGAAAATGAGACCTTCTACAATTTTCACCTCATCTGTATCTCAGCCAGAGCCACCAGGTTGAAATCTTCCATATGGTCACAGAGCCATACAGCGTAGAAACAGGCCCTTCCGCCCAAATTGCCCGCGCTGACCAACACACCCCATCTACACTAGTTCTACCAGCCCGTGCTTGGCCCTTAATGGCCAGTTCTCACGGTGCGACCTGAAGCAAGATGTCACCCGAGTGAAGTGGTCGTGGTCCAGCACGAGTTCCTCACGATATAACGGGGGGTAGATAAAGAGTTCCCACGGTACTCGGCATTTCTGTTATTCGTGCGAGTGACTTGTCCGTCTCCCGATCTTTCCCGTTAATCTTGAATGAACATCGTGGACTGTAGTGTTGTTAATCACGTGGTACAAATGATGTTACTTTTTTTCACACACTATATTGGTTTTTTTCACCCGAGCTCTTTAATGAGCTGAAGAATAATCTGTTTTTTTTTAGACAAATGTTGTTTGGTGCGATGCACCTTCTCTCAATATGTGCAAGACGTCGTCTTTTTATTTTGTCAAATAGGAATAAAGACTGTGTCTCACATTGACCGTGATGATTGTCTTATTTTATTATCTACTGAGAGGTGAAACTTTCAGTCTGAAGAAGGCTCTCGACCCGAAACGCCACCCGTTCCATCTCTCCAGAGATGCTGCCTGTCCCGCTGAGTTGCTCCAAGCAACTGGTGTCTATCTTCAAAGGACTGACCACCGGGCTGGATGTCGGGGCTGGCGTGTTGCGTTTCACAGACCGAACTGTCCAATTAATAGTAACAGACGGGCACTCCCTCTCAACCACATTCTCTTGCCTTCTCCCCATAACCTCCTGACTGCCGCACTAATCAGGAATGTATCTATCTCTGCCCCTATTCTTCACCCCTTTGACAGTAGTTTTGTTTTATTGGAGACGCGGGAGACAGCGGATGCTGGAATACTGAGCAAAACACGAAGTGCTGGAGGAACTCGGTGCATTTGTGTTTAAGAAGGAACTGCAGATACTGGAAAATCGAAGGTACACAATAATGCTGGAGAAACTCAGCGGGTGCAGCAGCATCTATGGAACGAAGGAAATAGGCAACGTTTCGGGCCGAAACGTTGCCTATTTCCTTCGTTCCATAGATGCTGCTGCACCCGCTGCGTTTCTCCAGCATTCGTGTGTGTGGGTGGGAGTTTGGGGGAGGGGGGGGGGGAGAGAGATAAGGCAGCCTAAAGAAATGGTCGCCTGTCCATTTCCCTCCGTAGTTGCTGCCTGGCCCGCGGAGTTCCTCCAGTCATGCCTGTGTGAGAGGGAGGGATGGAGAGAGAGAGAGAGAGAGAGAGAGAGAGAGAGAGAGAGAGAGGGGCACACGCAAGGTGGATGTGAAATCTCACCTGCCTGTTTCAGTGACAGACACCCACCGCCAGTAAATGAAGACACCCCCATCTGTCTCCCCCTCCTCTCCCTCGACTCCCCCACCTTTCCCTCCCAACTCCAGTCCCGTCCCGACCCCCTGGGAAACTGAAGGGAGTTGCCTGCCCGCTGTAATTAAAGAGTTCCCACGTTAGACTGTAAAACTGGGACCCTGGTTCTGGACTCCCCCAACATCGGGAACATTCTTCCTGCATCTAGCCTGTCCAATCCCGTAGATACGGATTAGACCGGTATCTAGTTATTTACTTTATTAATGATTTTAATAAAATATTGATAACATCAGGCCGCAAACGTTATTTCTTGAGTGTTAGTGCTGGACTTTGACTCGACCTTCCTAGTTAGCCGGCGCCTGAGACTGAGCCAAGCAATGTCCAGACCTGACATCAACACAAAGTGATGGAGGAACTCAAAGGGTCAGGCTCGTCCAACGCTCTGTGTTTTGCTCGTGATTCCTGCGTCTGCAGTTCCTCGTGTCTACAGACCAGAGTTGCTACTTGACTCCGAGATGACCATCACAGAGCATACGGAAGATAGACACGAAATGCTGGAGTAACACAGCGGGACAGGCAGCATCTCTGGAGAGAAGGAATGTGTGACGTTTCGGTTAGAGACCCTTCTTCAGAGTCTCGTCCCGAAACTTCACCCATTCCTTTTATCCAGATGCTGCCCGTCCATGATGTTATGTCTGTCTCCAGTATTACTGTGTCTATCATCGGCGCAAACCAACATCTACAGTTCTTTCCGACACATTATGATTAGAGGATACCGTCTCGCCATCACTCGGATTACCCGCTTCATTTCCAAAACGTTGCCACCTCTCTTTACTTTGCTTACTGAAGCCTGATCCTTGTCAGACCCAGTGCTCTATTGCCCAGCCTCTCATCTTTCAATCGGGTTCGGCCAGGAAGGAACTGCAGATGCTGGATTAAAACGAAGATAGGCACAACATGTAGCTCAGTGGGACAAGCAGCATATCAGAAGGGTCTCGACCGAAATGTCACCCATTCCTTCTCCCCAGAGATGCTGCCTGCCGTCGATTTACTCCAGCATTCTCTTTAAACCGGCATCTGCTGTTCCTTCCGACACATGCACAAGAAATAGGCAGCTTTTCGGGCCGAAAGGTTGCCTATTTCCTTCGTTCCATAGATGCTGCTGCACCCGCTGAGTTTCTCCAGCATTTGTGTGTGGGGGTGGGAGTTGGGGGGAGGGGGGGGGGGAGAGATAAGGCAGCCTGAAGAAAGGGTCGCCTGTCCATTTCCCTCCGTAGATGCTGCCTGGCCCGCGAAGTTCCTCCAGTTTTAGAAACTGCTTTAGACAAAAAGAGACACAAACTGCTGGAGTAAAATAGCTCAGCAAGTGAGGTACCTGAACACTCAAAAATGAAAAAGAATGAAAATGTGATTATTTCACCTCCCTTCAACTATTTTGTGTTTCAGCATGAGAGGGATTATAACATTAGAGACATTCATCTTGTAGTGATGTGTTAATGAAGAATTGTAGACATCAATCTGATAGTAAAAAATATATTTATTTAACAATGAGGTAAAACAAGCACTGACAATCAAACTGCTCAGTTACCGTTCGCAGGAGTTCCCACGGTACCCGCAAGAGTTATTACGGATATCGCACTGGCCACTATGTTCATACAATGTTGCAACGCTGCTCAAGTCACTCTTGGAGAAATTCAAAAATGTTTGAATTTTCTCCCGACCTTACCAAGTCACACGACTACCTGCCGTTAGCGCCACGGAGGTCCTCGGTGGTCCACGAATGCCGTACTGCTATCGCAGAAGGTTCCCACGATGTTAAATCTTGTTAAGTCTTGCTTCAGGTCGCACAGTGAGAAAGCCCTTTAACGGTCTAAACCTATCTTATTCGTGAACCTGTCCAAATGTTTCATAAACGTTGCGATCGTACCTGCCTCAACTACCTCCGTCAGTAGCTCATTTCATATACCAACCAACCTTTGTGTAAAAAAGTTACTCCCCAGGATCTTGTTATATCATTACCCCTTCAACTTAAAACAATGTCCTCTGGTTCTCGATTCGCCTACTCCGGGCAAATGGCTCTGTGCATTTACTTGATTTATTCCTCGTATGATTGTGTTCACTTCCATAAGATCACCCCTCATCCTCCTGCACTCCGAGGAATAAAGTCCTAGCCTGATCAACCTTTCCCTCTGGGCCAGGCCCTCAAGTCTTGGCAACATTCTTGTTAATATTCTCTGCACCCTTTCCAAAGTGACATCTTTCCTATAACATGTTGAATAAAACTGAACAGATATCAGACAAATCATCAGGCAAAAGATCTTTTCCTCGCATGATTGTGTGCCTGCCAAAACATCATCGCTCATCCTACTGCGCTCCAAGAAATAAAGCCACAGCCTGCTCATCACAGTTGAGGTCAGTCCCTCAAGCCATCGCAACATTCTTGTAAGTCTTTTCGGCACCGTATCCAAATTGACACCGTCATTCCTTTAACATGGTGATTAAAATTGACTACAAATCAGACAATTCATCAGACAAATCTTGGGTTCTCTTTAATATATTTCAGGAAGTGCCAGCAGGAAAAGGGAGCATCGTTTATGCAACACTGTCGGACATTCAAAGCAACAAGGAAGCTGCCCATTTGGCTAATCAAAATCAAACTGTATCTACCGGAGTGGAATTTCAAAGGAAATCGACAGGGGCTCACTCCAGTAAAGATGAGGACAATGTCACCCACTCAGATGTTACATTTCAAAGCCACAGTTAAATTACCCATCAGAAAACTACTTCTCCTAACAATCTATTTACTAGATTTTTTTCATCTCAGATTCTCTCCATCCTCCCAATTGCCAGAACTGCTGTCGTCGGGATGACGTCGGGAAGAAGAGGAAATACATTCTGCAGCTTGACCTCAGAGAACTCGGAAGAAATCTGAAAAGCAGGATCTCCAGGGTGGTTATCTCTGGTTTGCTTCCAGTTCCTCGTGCTGGTGAGGGCAGGAACAGGGAGATAGACAATCTCGCAGGGATTTAGATTCTTAGACCACTGCAACCTGTTTTGGGGGAAATGTGAATTATATAAAAACGGCGGGTTGCACCTTAACAGGAGGGGGATCAGCATGCTGGCAAGCAGGTTTGCAACTGCTATACATAGACACATAGAAAATAGGTGCAGAAGTAGGCCATTAGGCCCTTCGAGCCTGCACCGCCATTCAATATGATCATGGCTGATCATCCAACTCAGTATCCCGTAGCTGCCTTCTCTCCATACCCCCTGATCCCTTTAGCCACAAGGACCACATTTAACTCCCACTTAAATATAGCCAATGAACTGGCCTCAACTACCCTCTGTGGCAGAGAATTCCACAGATTCACCACTCTGTGTGAAAACTGTTTTTCTCATCTCGGTCCTAAAAGACTTGCCCCTTATCCTTAAACTGTGACCTCTTGTTCTGGACTTCCCCAAAATCGGGAACAATCTTCCTGCATCTAGCCTGTCCAACCCCTTAAGAATTTTGTAAGTTTCTATAAGATACGGGTGGGTTTAAACTAAATCGCATGCTTTCAAGAGAGAGTTAGATGGAGCTCTTAAAGATTACGGAGTCAGTGGATATGGGGAAAAGACAGGAACGGGGTACTGAATGTGAATGATCAGCCATGATCACGGTGAATGGCGGTGCGGGCTCGAAGGGCCGAATGGCCTACTCCTGCACCTATTGTCTATTGTCTATTGTCTATTTTCTTTCACATCTTTTGTTTTATAAAGCTGCGACCAGAACTGTGCACCAGACTACCATATGTTACCTAACAAATGTTTTGTGCGGGTGCCAAGATATCAAGTCACTCATTGAGAAACCCACCTTCAGATACTTGGAGATGTAATTGAAATGTTGGTTCGCCAGGTGTAGTAATTCCACATCTGTACCATCCTGTATCTCCAGAGTGAAGACCCTCCACAGTCACAGTAAATATTCCTCGTGCCGGGTTATCTGTGATTGACACTCTTCCGCTCTGTCCATGTTCCCCATTTGTTTCCACTACATGTGTACACTGGCGACTTGTCCCAGGGCACCAGTATTTTGTGTGTGAGCGGTACACTGCTGCACAGTGACAATCGATTGTGATCGCTCTTCCCAGAACCCCTCTTACTTCGCTCTCCGCCCACGGTGCACCTGAAACTGAAGGAAACACATTTCATAAATAGAAGAGCAAAATTAACCTTTCACAAACATATACATTATAGTATACATCAATGTGTACAGGGGAGTCCGCCCAATCATTTTCGTAACCTGTGTTGAATTCAACCTAGATTGCGATGAGAGACAGCTACTGTACACCGTCCCTTACCACAAGCACATGTCGTTCCAAAGCGCTTCCCATCCAATGTGGGTGTGAA
Source organism: Amblyraja radiata (assembly GCF_010909765.2). Lineage (NCBI taxonomy): Eukaryota > Metazoa > Chordata > Chondrichthyes > Rajiformes > Rajidae > Amblyraja > Amblyraja radiata. The sequence goes on from NC_045979.1 coordinate 33,440,639, forward strand.
TGGTGAAGAATGATGCATTGATGCCTGTTGCAATTGGAAGGCGCTGTCTGGGGAGTCTTGGTGAGTTGCTGCAGTGCATCGTGCAGATGGTGCAAACTGCTGCTGCTCTGCATCAGCGGGGGAGGTTGAGGATGGGGTGTTTATCAAGCGCGATTCTGGGTCAAGACAGACGAAGCACAAGTGTTCAGCGAAACTGTGGCCTATGCTTTGCTTGGCCTCGCTGATGTAAACCATTCACACTCGCTTCTGGATTTCTCCTCTGTGCGCCTCCACACCCACTGGGAGCTACATTTCCAAACTCACTTTGACAAAAGTAAGGGTTATACTTTATCGAGTGACGGGCAGGAAGATTCACTTTAATTTTGATAGATTACTGGAGTTCCACCAGAGATTCACACAAATTAATACGTTTTTAATCCTGCCATGATCATGACATTGTTTTTAATCCTGCCATGATCATGAAACCCATGCGGACACAAGCAGACCGTACAAACTCCATACAGACAGCACCCAAGGTCAGGATCGAACCCGGGACTCGGATGCTGTGAGGCAGCGGCTCTACCTGTTGTGCCAATGTGTGATTGTCTCAGATATCTTTCAACTTTCCTTGCAAGCAAGAACAAGGATTGAACCATGGTTAGCAGCATGGGAGCTGCATGCTTGCAAACCGGCAAGCTAAGTGTAGATTTAAGTCTATGGTACTTCCTCCCCGATGGTTTTGCAAGCCGACTGTTGCATTGCGTTGCATTGTGTTGCACAACCACAGAGCTACTCAAGGCAGCTGTGCTCTGGACAAAACTGTTATCCATCTACTTCTGCAGTATGCAATTGGCAAGAAAACGTTATAGATACAGCATGGAAACAGGCTCTTCGGCCCACCGAATCTGCGCCAACCAGTGTTCACCCCGGATACAAATTACTGTGCAATTTAACCTACAGACCTGTATGTCTTTGGTGTGTGGGAGGAAACCGGAACACCGCGAGAAAACCCATGCGGACACAAGGAGAACGTACAAACTCCATACAGACAGCACCCGAGTCCAGCATCGAACCTGGGTCTCAGGCGCTGTTAGATAGCAGCTCTACTGCTGTGCCACTGTGTTCCACCTACTGACCTGCCAGGGCAATGTGTTCCCCCTGAGCTAACATTCTTATACCTTCGATTGTCCAGCATCTGCAGTTCCTCCTTAAACATTCTTATACTCTGCATGTTCTTGCTGAATTCTTGAGAACCAGAGGACATAGTTTGAGAACTAGAGACATAGGTTTAAGGTGAGGGGGAAAGATTTAATAGGAACATGAGGGAAGCTGGACAGGATAGGTTTACAGAGATATGGGCCAAATTTCTTTAGTCAGAGGGTTGTGAGTTTGTAGAATTTATTTCAACAAGCAACTGTGGAAGCCAATTCGATGGATATTTTTTAGGCAGAGATTGACAGATTCCTCATTAGTGTGGGAGTGAGGGGTTATGGGGAGAAGGCAGGTGAATGGAGTTGATAGGGGAATGTAGATCAGCCATGATTGAATGGCCGAGTGTAGTTGATGTGCCGAAAGGCCAAATTCTGCACTTAGAACTTATGAACCTATGAACATTGTGTTTAAGAAGGAACTGCAGATGCTGGAAAATCGTAGGTATTCAAAAATGCTGGAGAAACTCAGCGGGTGCAGCAGCATCTATGGAGCAAAGAAATTAGGCAACGTTTCGGGCCGAAATCCTTCTTCAGATCAGTCTGAAGAAGGGTTTAGGCTCGAAACGTTGCCTAGTTCCTTCGCTCCATAGATGCTGCTGCACCCGCTGAGTTTCTCCAGCATTTTTGTGAGGTTATGAACATTGTTTGTTTGTGGGTTTCTGCTACAGTCATATTCTGAGAAAAGTAACACCAGTCCGAAGTAGGTCCCTGACCTGAAATGTCACTTGCCCATTTCCTTTCAGAGATGATGTTTGACCCACTATAGTGTTTTTTTGTTTATTTTGCTCAACTGCTCATATTAACAGGAAGCACGTTGACCACAGAAAGATGCAGCTCACACATTTGACTCAGACCACAATATTTATTTCCATCGCACGTTGGCATTTGATGTGTTTGTACATTGACTGGAAATGTGTTCAAAAAAAATAAATATGTATTGTAGGGTCAACAAATTAATGAACAAATATGTCAGGCCCCATTCGGTCCTTCATAACTACACTATGCATTAAACTCATAGTTTATCATTTATCATATCAATATCCAGTGCTAGTTCTATTTCCATAAATCGCGTAATAATTAAGAAACAATTGTTCACAGGCTAGATTGCATTTGAGTCATAGTCATACAACGCAGAAACAGGCCCTTCGGCCCAACTTACCCCTTCACACTGCGATTGGACAATTGAGCCAAGGAAAACCTCATCCCTTCACTTGCACTCTCCTGCTCAGTAAGAACTTTGCATATTTTGAACAGAGTACCTCGAGAGTTGGGAAGAGGTCCTGTAGCAATGCTGCTAAGACCAGAATTTCCAAATGGAACTTTCTTCTGCTACAGAAAATGTGATTTTTGGAAGTGTTTCTGTGGTCATGACAGTTGAATCTTCTTGGTTTAGAATCTCACCCAGAAATTTGCAGTTCAGGCAGTGATGTACTCTACCAGTTGGCACTGTGGTGCTCGTGGGTCATGTGCTCATGAACTGAGGAGGGACGTTGTAGACGGGAAAATTTCACGTGGACTCTGGGCTTGTTTTCAGAAAAAAATGTTTTATTACGAATTGGCCAACTTTGGTTACACATGTCATGGGGAAGATGCCCTCAGATACAAAGCATTCAGAGCCTTTTACACAACCACGTCTACATTACCTTCCTCCCCGAGCTTTACCTTGCATTCGCAGTGAGTAGAAAAGATAAAGGAATTCATGTATATTACTCTGTTGTGCTGCTGCAAGTACATACTACATGACAATAAAACACACTTGACTCACTTTTTTCCTTCTAATAGGCTATAAAATCTGTGAATATTTCTGCAGTTCCACGCTACATTACTCCCCTCCATCTCCCCTTGGCTGCGCAGGATCCAGGGATGGGCTCACTAAGGATCATTTTATTTGCAACTGGTCACTGAGGCAGGTAAAATCCAGTCTAGACCAAGTTTCAGTGAGACCCCTTACCCAGGCTTGAGGATCATTTTACATCTTGGGCTTATCTGCCTTAGCCCATTATCCACTTGAACACATGTCCTTGCTTGATCCATTGCGCCTTTACGGACTTGAACCCACAATATTTTGGCGCAGAGACAATGAGTTGTGGTGTGCTTAGGCAGACACTTGCAAGTGATTATGATGGGAATGTTTAATTATTATCTTAATTTACACAGACCCAACACTTCTTCGTCTGAATGTTCAATTAACCAACCCTTTGTCTATTATAACGATGTATCTCTTACCTCTGACTCTTGTGGGTCTCGGCAGGGAACCAGATAATCCTCAGTCGAGGGACCGGGGTTTCCTGGGAATTCGTTCGGGAGGTCAGACTTAATGGATCCGATAGTGCACTTTTCACTCCCCTCGAGGTTCGGAGCAGACAGCAGCCGCTTACTCAGTCATCGGAGATGGTCCCAGTGAGATCCTGCCGACTACGGCAATGTTAAATTTCTATCCGCGCTATCAAACAACAAACCCCATTGGTCACTTTAAGAATGTAACAAGTCCTGTTTATTACGCATGCGGGAGTGGGAGAGCGTCCACGAGTCTGTTTACATAATCGTTGCCCCTCGCGGTCCCACTCAATTATTCTTTGCACAGGCAGCATATGTATACATGAGTAGCACGGGTCTAGCTAATCACACAATCAGCACATTCGTGCACCGGTTCTGGTTGTTTAGAACAGATGTGTTTTTCTCTGCAGCACAACTTGGTATCAGGACTGTTCCATTTTTAGTTACAATACCTTTTGCAGTTCTGCAAAACCATTCATTAGTTAGCAATTCTAAGTAAGTAAAGCAGACTCACCACGCGCAACAAGCAACCTGTTACGTACACATTGACTCTTAAACCCCCATCCATAGTTTAAGAACCAGAGGACATAGGTTTAAGGTGAGGGGGGCAGATTTAATAGGAGCCTGAGGGAACCTGGACAGGATAGGTTTCCTTCGTCAGAGGGTGGTGAATCTGTGGAATTTATTTTAACAGACGGTTGTGGAAGCCAATCCAATGGATATTTCTGAGACAGAGATTGACAATTCCTGATCAGTGTGGGTGTCAGGGGTTCGAAGGAGAAGGCAGGAGAATAGGGAAGGGAGGGACAGATAGATCAGCCATGATTGAATCGTGGAGTAGACTTGAATGGCCGAAAGGTCTAATTATGCACTAAACACTTACTAACCTATGCACATTGTATGTTTGTGGGTTTCTGCGGCAGTCATATTCTGAGAAAAGTAACATCAGTCTGAAGTAGGGTCCTGACCTGAAATGTCATCTGCCCATTTCCATTCAGAGATGCTGCTAGACCCACTGAAGTTTTTTGTGTGTTTTGCTCAACTGCTCATATTGACAGGAAGCACGTTGACCACAGCAAGATGCAGCTCACACATTTGACTCAGAACACAATATTTATTTCCATCGCACGATGGCCTTTGATGTGTTTGTACATTGACTGGAAATGTGTTAAAAAAATGTGTACTGTAGGGTGAACAAATTAATGAACACATATGTCAGCCACCACTAGGTCCTGCATAACTACACTATGCATTAAAACCATACCTTATCCTTTATCATGTCAATATCCAGTACTAGTTCTATTTCCTTGGATCCTTTAATATCTAAGAAACAATTATTCCCAGGCTAGGTTGTATTCGAGTCATAGATTCATACAACGAAGAAACAGGCCCTTCGGCCCTACTTACCACTCCTCACTACGTGCCATGGAAAACCTAATCCCTTCACCTGCACTCTCCTGCTCTGTAAGAACTTTGTATATTTCGAACAGAGTACCTCTAGAGTTGAGAAGAGGTCCTGTAGCAATGCTTCTAAGACCAGCATTGCCAATCGAACTTATTTCTGCTGCATCTTGGGCATCTCTGCCTGAGCCAACTATCCACTTGAACCAATTTTCTTGCTTGATCCATTGCCCCTTTATGGACTTGAACACACAACATTTTGGCCCAGAGACAATGGGATGTGATGTGTTTAGGCTGACCCTTGCAAGGAATGATGATGGGAGGGTTGGGGAATTTGTGGGTGGAGGGAATGAGGGTGGGTATGAACGAATGGGAACCAATGCCATTTTATCATTTGTATGCATGATCTAGGCTCATTCATTATACTGGCGGATGAAAGAGATCGTAGAAGTGAGTGTAATTCGTAAGGTCATTTGTGATAGGAGTAGGCAATTTGACCCATCAAGGCTACTCCACCATTGAATCGTCGCTGATTTACCTCTCCCTCCTAACACCACTCTCCTGCCTTCTCCCCGTCACCCCTTACACCTGATGAATTGAACGAAACCGCTCAGAAGGTGTTTGACAAAGTATAGCTATAAAAAGATGCCGGTTTATCCAAAGACGAACCCAAAATGCTGGAGTAACTCAGATGGTCAAGAAATATCTCTGGTGAAAATTGATGGGTAACATTTTGGGTCAGGACCTTTCTACAGACCATCTGAACATGGGTCCCAACTTCAAACATCACCTGTCTATTTTCTCCAGAGATGCTGCCTGACCTGTTGAGTTAGTCCAGCATTTTGTGTTCATCTTTGAAAACGTATAGGACAGATTAATGCAATGTAATCTAAATAGTGTGGTAAAGCAAGTGTTGCCAAAAACTCACACCGAATTAAAAAATCTCTCCTTAGAAACGACAGAGGCACAGATTGACTCAGTGTTCTCTGGAGTCCCAGTAGAGTGGGGTTTCCGAATGCCCTTTGGGCAGTTGCGATGAAAATTGACATCTGCGTAGACGACAGCGTTTTCAGCCGCATGCTGCCTTGATCTCGACTTCCTTTGACAATTCACCACTGCATACGTGATTCCACCTTCATTGTTATCCAAATGGTCACCTGCCCTGTTGTTTTCCAGATTTGAATCAATGTGGTTCCCTTCCAACTGCCATTTCCTGAAATATAACAAAATCCCATTTTACAACCTAATAGATTTGAAAGGTCCTCAACAGATGTCTATTACAAAGTAGGTCTCAAACTGTTCAGTGTACAGAACAAGCCACGGCTGCTGTTTACAACACAAAGATAGCGCAGCACGGTGGAGCAGCGGTAGTGTTGCTGCCTGACAGCGCCTACAACAGGTTTGTATTTTAGGTTAATTGGTTTGGTTTAATTGCAAATTGCTCCTAGTGTGTGTAGGATAGTGTTCGTGTGCGGGGTCACCAGTCGGCGTGGGCTCGGTGGGCCAAAGTGCGTGTTTCTGCGCTGGATGTCTTAACTGGAGTGGACTGGTGTTGCTAAACGGCCAGTGTAAACACAGATAATTCAATGTTGTATATTCTTCATCACTCAGAAAATGTATATTTCACATTGTTACCTGGGTTTCATTGTTGTCTTCACCGTGTGATGTATTGTACTTGGATTCTGGAAAATATGTTGTCGATAGGGCCATATCAGGAACAGGTTTAAACATCATTCATTCATATATTTCATTCATGTGTTCCATGTACCTTCTATATCTCTCATTTCCCTTTCCCCTGACTCTCAGTCTGAAGAAGGGTCTCGACTCGAAACGTCACCTGTTCCGTTTCTAGAGTCAAGGGAGTTTTATTGTCATATGTCCCAGATAGAACAATGACAATCTTACTTGCTGCAGCACAATTGGAAATGTAAACATAGTACATAACGGGAGAGAGAAAAAAGTTCAGTGTGTATATATCCACATACACAAATACACAATCTATTTTATCCAGCTAAGCTGAGAACTACTATATTTGATGATTTTCTGTTGCGCTGCTGGCAAAATGTCGCTTCTGACCCGCTAATTGCTACAGCATTTTACGTTTATCTTCAGTGTAAACCACCATCTACAGTTCCTTCCAACGCACGAATGTTGTCACAACTTTATATTTAGGAGAACCCCACAAGTACTGCAGTATATTTGCACGTACGGAGCAAGAATCTGCCCTCTTGTTCTGGTTACTTTATGTAATGTTCAGTATGGAACATATTCCCTGTGCTCTATCCATCCCTCCCTAAAGCTGCCTGAACCTACCTGATCTCCCGGTTGCTAAACACTTTAACACTCCCTCCCATTCCCACACTAAACTTTCTGTCCTGGGCCTCCGCCATTGTCAGAGTGAGACCCAACGCAAATTGAAGGAACAGCACCTCGTATTTCGCTTGGGCGGCTTACACCCCAGCTTGAGTTCCCTATCTTCAAGTAGCCCTTGCTTTACCTCTCCCTCCATTCCCCGCTCCTTCTCAGTTCTCTGACCAGTCTTACTGTCTCCGACTATATTTCATCTCTGTACTGCCATTCCCCTGACATCAGTCTGAAAAAGGGTCTCAACCCGAAACATCACACATTCCTTCTCTCCAGAGATGCGGCTTATTTCAGTCAGTTACTCCAGCATTTTGTGTCTATCGTCCTAACCGTATCTGCTCCAACAGGTTTTCGTAAGTTCATAAGTGATAGGAGTAGAATTAAGCTATTTGGCCCATTCATCTACTCCGCCATTCAATCATGGCGGATCTATCTCACCCTCCTAACCTCTTTCCCCTGCCTTCTCTCCACAATGCATGACACCTGTAGTAATCAAGAATCTGTCCATCTATGCCTTTAAAATATCTATTGACGCCCTTCACAGCCTTCTGCGGGAAAGATTTCCACAGATTTGCCACCCTCTAAAGAAATTCTTCCTCGTCTCCATCCTAAAGGATTGTCCTTTAATTCGGAAGTTATGACCTCTGGTCCTAGACGGTCCCACTAGTGGAAACATCCACTCTACATCCATTCTATCCAGGCCTTTCACTATTTGATCTTTCAATGAGGTTCGCCCCTCTTTTTCATCTTTCCCTGTTGTATGATGTATCTTGGATCTGAAATGTTTACCTGTTTTACTTTCCACTAATGCTCTCTGACTGAGAAACAGCTCAGTGAACTTTCACATTTTCATCGGCGGTGGAGATAGTTGGCAGCTTCAAGTTCATGGGCGTTCACATCTTGGATTACCTGGCCAGGCTAGACCTGCCCTGCCTCAACTACCTCCTCTGGCAGCTCCTGCCATATACTCACAACCCTCTGTGTGGTGCAGGTATGTTGTACGTTGTCTATGTCCCTGTGAGGCTGCAGGCGTGATATTCATTGTAACTGTACTTCACCGTGCTTGTGCACGTGACAATAAACACGACTTAACCTGATTTGAAATACAACAGCTAATCACACAAAGCATATTCTAACAGCTGAGAGGATGAGAGTATCTCTGTAAATCTTACTTCTACCTAGCCTCTTAGTTCTCACGCATCTCTGCCATTTCACACTCAGACATTTTCTGTACAATAATGTTGAAATAACAGTTTTTGTCACCGAGTCACCATGATAGCATCAAACATGATAGCATTATTGATCTTTCATGCTTCCTCCTACATTTTAATACTTTAATGCAGGGCATTTGTTGATTAGAACAGAATTAAATCTCTTGACATTCTGCAAGGAACTCAGACATGTATTGTGAAATTATTTAAGGGAAATCAGAAACTCACCCTTGGTTTTACGCTTTCGGTACCAAAAGAAGGTAATGATGAGAATGAGGAGAAGCACAGTGACACCAGGCACAACTATGTAAATTATGCTGTCAGACAGAGAAAAGGGAAGGGTGAGACATGGCTCATCATTGATTCTTGGCCTTCAGTAAAGAACAAAAGTCACACATTTATATGGCACCTTTCATGATTTTTATGAAGTGTGCAGCAAAGGAAATGAGGTGTAGAGTCTGTTTCAGTGGGTAATGCAGCAGCGAATCTGTTCACAGTAAGGTGACATTGACCAACGATCGTGAAACTGGTTGAAGAGCAATTGGGTCCAACCATTAAGGAACCCTCCCTTCTCCTTCACTAAAAATGCATGGGAAATGTTACACTTTTATAGCAATGATTAGTTGAGTTGAGTTCAGCTGAGTTTGGTTTAGTTTAGTTTAAGTTAGTTTAATGTATTTTATTTTAGAGATACAACATGGAAACAGGACTTTCGGACCACCAAATCTGCGTCGACCAGCAATCACCATATATTATATCTACCCGAAACATTAGAGACAATTTACAGAAGCCAATTAACCTACAAACCTGCACGTCTTTGGAAAGCGGGAAAAAACGGGAACATCTGGAGAACACCCACGTGGTCACTGAAGCAACGAACAAACTCTGTACAGACAGCAACCGTAGTCAGGATCGATCACAATCTCTGGGGCAGTGAGGCAGCAACTACATCGCTGTCCCACCATGCCACAGTCATTGGAGTTTTCATATCTTACAGCTAGCACGCTACCCTCCCTCAGTACTGCAAAGGTGTGGTACCCGATTTACCCTAATATTTGCAGCTATCCTTGAAACCACCACTTTGTGAACACGGTTCTATAACCCTGTTCCAACCTCGGCGGAGAGAACACTATGCTAAAGAGAAAACAATGCGCTTCTTTCAACAAATCTCACCCCAATGCCATTTACATCTCCATCTCCACCAACATTGGGTTGGACAGTGACTGCTCGTTTAGGGCTGTCTGGAATATGGAACATCTTCAACATATCTAGAAGGCGGCTCACCATGACCATCTCAGGGTCAGCAGTGTGACCTAACGTGCCTACCACACAGGGTCACGTTCTAGGTGGAGATACTTCCTGCTGTTGGAGTGACTGACATTGAGACTTTGACAAACTCCGCAAGTTGGTGTTTTAGCCCATACTTCACTATGCATTTTCCTATCAGTACCACACCAGAGCAGGTCACAGCAAGGCAAGGCAGCAATAGTTGTGTTTGGCAACTATACTCATCTCACACCAATGGATGAGGTTAGTGATGGAGAACTCATGGTGAATACCACAGGGAACGATCTATAGAAACATAGAAACATGGAAAATAGGTGCAGGAGGAGGCCATTCGGCCCTTTGTGTCAGCTCCGGCATACATTGTGATCATGGCTGATCGTCCCCAATCAATAACCCCTGCCAGCCTTCTCCCCATATCCCTTAATTCCACCAGCCCCTAGAGCTCTATCTAACAAGAGAGGGTTAGATACTTGACGCCGTACGTCACGCGCGAACTGCCCGCGGACTTCGCTCGAACTTCACGTCACTCACCCGACCTCCGCGCAGCCCCCGCTTCCAGTTTGGTCGCGCTTGCCGCATGTAGGTCGCATGCTGGTGGGACCGCCCCTCCACATCAGCAAGACAAAATGGTGACTGGACGATCGTTTCACTGAACACATACGCTCAGTCCGCCTGGGACTATATGATCTCACAGTTGCTAAACTATTTAACTCCCCCTCCCATTCCCACAATGACTGTTCTATTCTGGGCTTTCTCCATTGCCAGAGTGAGGCCAAATGGAACTTGGAGGAACAGCGCCACACATTTCGCTTGGGCATCTTACAGCCAAGCGGCATAAATATTGATTTCTATAACTTCAAATAACCCTTGCATCCCCTCTCTCTCCGTCCCTCCCCCACCCTAGTCGTTGTACGAATTTCACTGTTGTCTTGTAGTGTCTCATTGTCTATACAACTCGGTTTCACCAAGCCCACAGCTAACAATGGATCGTTTCATTCATCATCGTTACTTATTTAAAAAAAAAAAAAAAAAAAAAAAATTATTATTATTATTATTATTGTGTCGCATATCTTTCATTCATTGTTATATATCTTTCTATATCACCGTCGATATCGCTCTCGTTTCCCTTTCCCCTGACTCTCACTCTGAAGAAGGGTCTCAACCCAAAACTTCACCTATCCCTTTTCTCCAGAGATGCTGTCTGACCCGACGAGTTACTCCAGTTGTTTGTGCCTATATTCAGTTTAAACCAGCATCTGCAGTTCCTTCCAACACAATGAAAGGCGAAATTTGCAGAACCCACATAGACGACACCTAAGTTCAGGGTCTTGGCGTTGTGAGGCTGTGGTTCCACTGGCTGTGTCTGTGCATTCAGATCAATAACCTCAAAGGCCTTTAATGCCAGTGAATGGAGGAACCAACTTTCTCCCAATTAAAGCAATCCCAATCAAAACACCAGCAATTAGTACATGGCACGTTTCATTGGAAACAGAGTATTTTACCTTGATAAATCATTGGATCCTTTCGAAGTTTCACAAGAATATTCAAGTCCTGTTGGAACAAGGAAATAAAAATCAGTTTCACAGATTTTCACTTGCAGTTGAAGAAGAGAGCATGCTTGTCCGATGTAAGGAGTTTATAGTGTTAATAGACAGGGCAATGTTTCTCCAGTGTAAATTGCAGCAAATGGGAGAAGCTTGCACAACTCAGGTACAACTCAGGTCGCCAACATTAGGGCGGCACAGCGGTAGAGTTGCTGCGTTACAGCGCCAGAGACCCGGGTTCAATCCTGACTACGGGTACTATCTGCACAGAGTTCGTATGTTCTCCCTGTGACCGCGTGGGGGTTATTCAAATGCTCCGGTTTTCTCCCACATTCTAAAGACGTGCGGGTTTTTAGGTTAATTGCCTTCTGTAAATTGTCCCTTGTTGAGTAGGATGGACTTGGTGCACCGGTGAAAGGCTGCTGCTTCCACCTGGTTTTCTAAACTAAACTAAAGGAGGTGATTTCATGCGAGGGATAGTGCCTGGGATAAAACATTACAGTTCGAAGGAGAAGGCTGGATAGATAGGGATTTTAATCCATACAGGAAAAGAAGGGGGAACCTATTACAGCTGTGCAAAGCTATGAGGAACATAGATAGGGTACTTTGTGGGAAATCAGCACAGCAGATGTGCGTAGAAATGGGGAACATAAGGTTGGGTTAAGGAGTAGAATATTTGGAGGGTATATGAGGAAGAAGTATTTTTAAACTTAGATAGTGGAGGCACATGAATTGTCAAGTCTGAGAAGACTGTGGATGAGGGGCTGTTAAAATGGATTAGTGTCGATGGTTCTGAATGGTCAACATTAACACAGTGGACCAAAGCTGATACAGTCATCGAGGAGTTATCTGTGGCCACATTTACGGATAATTTCTGTTCCCTTCCCATATTCGAGCGTCGGTCATGTGGAGATGAAGGAAAATGTAAGTGCTTGTACTGATGTCACTGCAAACCTAGTTTAAAGCTGTGTAAACATAAGAGGAAGTTCTAGTCCGGAAGCTGGCCTACACCAGTACTGGGAAATCCATGTCTGAAGTACAGCAACCAAGTATTGACAAATGGACTATAATTCCATCATTTTAATCTTGATAAGTTAATTAAATAACGTGCATGGATTTCAGGGTGTCGGGGGGCTACGGGGAGAGGACAGGAGAATGGGGTGAAGAGGGGAAGATACATCAGCCATGATTAAATGGTCTATTGCTGCTTCTATCACTTGTGATCTTATGGCCCACCCCGCCCCCACTTCCCCTTCTTCTCCTCATTCCCTCCACTACTTACCAGTGCCGTTGATTTTCACCAGGAAACTGCAGGACACGTCACTGTTGGAGATGGACACGTTGACCATTTCACTGGATTTTGATCCACGTTTATTTGAGGCTGTGCAATAATATTGATGGTGCTGGTGTTTGAAGGATTGACAATGTAGATCCAGGGCATTGTTGTCTGAGATCTTTGAATCCCCAGATGGGGTATTTACATACCAGCTGTAGTTAATGGGAAGGGATCCCCGAAACGACTCACAGGACCTTGTCACTGAGCCCCCGAGACAGGAGAAATTGGCTGGTGACAGAAATCCAAGCACAGGAACGGACACGGGTTCTGTGGGAAAGGAGCAGATAGTCAGACAATGGGTGAACATGAGAAAATCAAACACTCGCCAATATCCACCATCTCTGTATCTTCGCTAGAGCCGCCAGGTTGGAATCTGACCCATCCATCTACATAGTCATAGAAGCATACAGTGTAGAAGCAGGCCCTTCTGTCTAATTTGCCCCCGCTGACCAACATGCCCATCCACACTAGTTCCATCTGCCCTTGCTTAGCCCATAAGCCTCCAAACGCAAGAGACTGTGCATTTACTCGATCTATTCGTCGCATGATTTTGTAGCTGCCATAAGATCATCCCTCATCCTCCTGCTCTCCCAGAAATAATGTCCTAGTCTGCTCAATCCCTCCCTGGAGTTCAGGCACTCAATTCATGGCAGCATCCTTGTAAATCTTCTCTGCACCCAATCTTACTTGATAGCATCTTTCCTATAACATGGTGATGAATACTGACCACAGAGCAGACATATCATCAGACAATCTTCGATTCTCTTTTCCATTTCAGGAATTGCCAGCAGGAAAAAGGGAGCATTGTTTATATAACTGTCGGACCCATCCCATCTACATAGATTCGTGGAGTCATAGAGTAGAAACAGGCCCTTCGGCCTACCTTGCCCGCGCTGACCAACACGCCCAATCTACACTAGTTCCACCTGTCCTTTCTTGGCCCTTAACCCTCTAAACATATCCTATTCATGTAACTGTCCAATATTTTCTGAAATGTTACGATAGTACCTGCCATAACTACTTCCGTCGGCATTTCGTTTCATGGACCTACCAACCTTTGTGTAAACACGTTACTCGTCAGGTTCCTGTTAAATCATTCCCCCCTGCTATTAAAACTATGTCCTCCGGTTCTCGATTCCCCTACACTGGGCAAAAGACTGTGTATTTACTCGATCTATTCCTCGCGTGATTTTTGTGATTTAAAAATTTTTTTAATAAATATTTTTATTAGAAGCAATGTGCAGTAGTATAAATACCTTGAAAATCCACAAACCCGGCTCTCCCGGCAGACCCATTGTCTCTGCGTGTTCGTGCCTCACCGAACTCATCTCCACATACCTTGACTCCATCCTATCCCCCTTGGTCAAATCCCTCCCCACCTATGTTCTAGACACCTCAGACACTCTCCTTCGCCTCCACGCATTCCACTCTCTGGGCCCTCACCCCCTCATCTTCACCATGGATGTCCGGTCACTCTACACCTCCATCCCCCACCAGGATGGCCTCGGAGCCCTCCGGTTCTTCCTCGACCAGAGGAGCAACCTATACCCAGCCACTGACACTCTCCTCCGCTTAGCGGAGTTAGTCCTCACCCTCAACAACTTTACATTTGACTCCTCCCATTTCCTCCAAACACAAGGCGTAGCTATGGGCACACGCATGGGCCCCAGCTACGCCTGCCTCTTTGTCGGGTACGTTGAGCAATCCATGTTCGAGACGTACCAGGGCCCCATCCCCGACCTCTACCTCCGTTACATTGACGACTGCTTTGGCGCCACCTCCTGCACCTACACACAACTGACTGACTTCATCCACTTGACCACCAACTTCCATCCGGCACTCCAATACACCTGGACGATTTCCGACACGTCCCTACCATTCCTTGACCTCACCATCTCCATCGCAGGGGACAGACTCCTGACCGACATACATTACAAACCCACTGACTCACATGGCTATCTGGACTACACGTCTTCCCACCCTGCCCCCTGTAAAGACTCCATCCCCTACTCCCATTTCCTCCGCCTACGCCGCATCTGTTCCCAGGATGAGACATTTCATACCAGGGCATCGGAAATGTCCTCGTTCTTCAGGGAACGGGGATTCCCCTCCGCCACCATAGATGAGGCTCACACCAGGGTCTCATCCATACCCCGTAACACTGCTCTCTCCCCCCATCCCCGCACACGCAACAAGGGCAGAGTCCCTCTGGTCCTCACCTTTCACCCCACCAGCCGGCAAATACAACACATAATCCTCCGCCATTTCCGCCACCTCCAACGTGACCCCACCACTCGCCACATCTTCCCATCTCCCCCCATGTCTGCCTTCCGCAAATACCGCTCCCTCCGCAACTCCCTCGTCAATTCTTCCCTTCCCTCCCGCACCACCCCCTCCCCGGGCACTTTCCGTTGCAACCGCAAGAAATGCAACACCTGTCCCTTCACCTCCCCCCTCGACTCCATCCAAGGTCCCAAGCAGTCGTTCCAGGTGCGACAAAGGTTCACCTGTATCTCCTCCAACCTCATCTACTGCATCCGCTGCTCTAGATGTCAGCTGATTTACATCGGTGAGACCAAGCGTAGGTTGGGCGATCGTTTCGCCGAACACCTCCGCTCAGTCCGCAATAACCTACCTGACCTCCCGGTGGCTCAGCACTTCAACTCCCCCTCCCATTCGCAATCCGACCTCTCTGTCCTGGGTCTCCTCCATTGCCAGAGTGAGCAACAGTGGAAATTGGAGGAACAGCACCTCATATTCCGTCTGGGGACCTTGCGTCCTTATAGCATTAACATAGAATTCTCCCAATTTGGCTAGCCCTTGCTGTCTCCTCCCCTTCCTTAACCCTCTAGCTGTCTCCTCCCACCCTCCCATCCGCCCGCCCTCGGGCTCCTCCTCCTCCTCCCCTTTTCCTTCTTTCTTTCCCCCACCCATCATCAGTCTGAAGAAGGGTTTCGGCCCGAAACGTCGCCTATTCCTTCGCTCCATAGATGCTGCTGCACCCGCTGAGTTTCCCCCGCAATTTTGTGTACCTGCAGTAGTATAAACCCTGTTTTACATTTTACATTTCGTGTACAACTTCTTGTTTTTAATTTATTAATAGAAAAGTAACAGAAAGCAAAAAAGAGAAGGAGAGAGAAAGTTAAGTAAAGTAAAGTTAGCGAAGGAATAGATAGAAAGAACCCGTAAAGATATAAAGCCGTAAAAAAAAAACGTGAACCCCCCCGAAAAATAAATAAATTGATTAATAAAAATAAATAAAAAATAAAGAATAAAATAAAATAATAAGAAAACAAAACAGAAAAAGAATAAAAGGGAGAAGGGATATGCCTGCTTCATGTCTTTCCACACCCCTCACCCAGTTCTGAAACAGTTAATTTCCAGGGTTAAGTTGCACCATATACTTGGAATGTCGATAAAAGGAGACCAAATCTTTAGGAATTGGTCTGCTTTACATGCTAGGACGAATCTTATAACTTCGAGGTGTAACATTTCAGACATGCTTGAAATCCACATTTTAAGCGTGGGAGTGGGTTCGTTGTTCCAGAATTTGAGTATACGTTTTTTTTGTTGCTGTCATCAAGCCATGGTTAAGGAGAGAATTTTGGACCGAAATAAGCTTAGAGCCGGCTTCCATTGTTCCAAAAAAATCAATTCTGTGTTGGGGTCCAATTTTATTTTAAACTCGCATGATTTTTGACCTGCAATAAAATCACCCCTCATCTTCCTGCGCTCCAAGAAATAAAGCCCTAATCTGCTCAACCCCTCCCTGTATGTCAGGCCCTCAAATCATCGCAACATCCTTGTAAACCTTCTCTGCTCCTTCTCCTCGCAATCCATTTACCAGATTTGAACATCTCTGTGTCTCTCCATCCTCCCAGCTGCCAGAACTACCATGTCTGCCACTGTACCAGTACCACTGCAGCACTATCTCTCTTTGTTTTACAATTCCAGCATCTGCAGTTATTCTTCTTTTAATCTGAAACTCTGCCACAATTCTACAAATTTTTTGTGTTAATCTGAACATTCAAACAGCTCATTAGTGCAACAGTATCACTATCAACAACTTTTTAATTTACTTGCATAAAATAGTTGATAGTGATACTGTTGCACTAATGAGGTTTGTGAATGGCGGTATTATAGAATTGTGTGTAGGGAGCGAATGGGAACGTGGAATAACATAGAACTAGTGTGACCGGTGATCGCTAGTTGGTGAGGACTCGGTGGGCCGAAGGATCCGTTTCCATGTTACATTTGTAAACTGCAACTAAACATCCGGTGACATTTTTCTGTAAACTCTACAAACCTTTCACATCTTTTGTTTTATAAAGCGGCGACCAGAACTGTGCACCAGACTCCCACCTAACAAATATTTTGTCCGTTGCCAAAGTGGAGACATCAAGTCACTCATTGAGAAACCTACCTTCAGATACTTGGAGATGTACTTTAAATGTTGGTTCGCCAGGTGTAGTAATTCCACACCTGTACCATCCTGTATCTCCAGAGTGAAGATCCTCCACAGTCACAGTAAATATTCCTCGTGCCGGGTTATCTGTGATTGACACTCTTCCGCTCTGTCCCTGTTCCCCATTTGTTTCCACTACATGTGTACACTGGCGACTTGTCCCAGGGCACCAGTATTTTGTGTGTGAGCGGTACACTGCTGCATAGTGACAATCGATTGTGATCGCTCTTCCCACAACCCCTCTTACTTCGCTCTCTGCCCACAGTGCACCTGAAACTGAAGGAATCATCTTTCATAAATTGAAGAGAAAAATTAGCCTTTCACAAACATATACATTATAGTATGCGTCAATGAGTACAGGGGAGTCCGCGCAATGATTTTCTTAACTCTGTTGAATTCCACCTAGATTGCGATGAGAGACAGATACTGTACACCGTCCCTCACCATCTGCACAGGTCGTTCCAAAGCGCTTCCCAGCCAATGTGGGTGTGAATGGTGAAGAATGATGCATTGAACACGGAGCCTGTTGCAATTGGAAGGCGCTGCCTAGAGAGTCTTGGTGAGTTGCTGCAGTGCATCGTGCAGATGGTGCAAACTGCTGCTGCTCTGCATCAGCGGTTGAGGATGGGGTGTCTATCAAGTGAGAATCCGGATCATGACAGACCAAGCACAAGTGTTCAGCGGAATTGTAGCCGAGGCCAGTGCTTCTTAAACTGGTGAATGGTTCACCCAAGGGTGAATGAAATTATTTTGGGGTGAATTAGTTAATTTATGTTTTTTGCTCTTGTGACTAAATTAATTATATATAAAATTATGCACAAGGGAAAATAAGATGATAATAACCAAAAAAACATAAGAACATTTAGTTGAGGGGGAATTACATCTTGTAATAAAGACTCAAGGGTGAATGACACTGAAATATTTTAAGAAGAACTGCCATTCTCTAAACTTGGTCACTCTGATTTACACTCTATTCTGGACTTCCAATCTGAACGTCTCCACACCTACTGGGAAGTTCTTTTCAAAATTCTCTTTGACAAAATTAAGGGTTATACTTGATGGAGTGACGGCCAAGTAGATTCCACTTTAATTTTGTGAGATTACTGGAGTTTGACTCAAATTAACAGTTAAAATCATGAACATAATCATGAAATTGTACACCCTTCAATGGAAATGATGGCGGATCCAAACAGAATGAATTTGGTGCGTTCTCCGACTCAAAGTGAGTGTGAGACCTTAAGTGGTAGCCAGAAAAAATATTTTTAAGTTGGAAGGCCGAAATTTGATGGAATGCACTAAACACGTTGTGATACGTGCATGTTTGTCTCTCCTTTGCTGAAATTGCTCAACACATCCCAGGTGGAAGCAACGGGTTATTATTTGCCAGCCCCCCAAACAAACTGTCGCATTTACACCACGAGCTGCAATGATGCCGTATGCAAATAACAAGAAATCCATGAACATCACCACAAGGCGAATAGCAGCAGGTTCAGGGACACGAGAAGAACACTCACCTGCATTGTTGATTTCTGTCACATAACTGCACGTTCCTGCTCCTTTGAAGAATTTAACGTTGAGACTTTCACTGGATTTTGTCCCACGATTATTTGAGGCTGTGTAGTAAAATTGACGGTGTTGACCTCCGAGGATATCACAACTCAGATCCAGTTGATTGCCAGACACGGTAGTTGAAACCCAATGCTCGTTCTTCTCAAACCATGTGTAACGGATGGGGAGGGATCCACGGACAGACTCACACGACACTGACGCTGAGCCTCCGAGACGTGAGGCATTTGCTGGTGACAGATATCTGAGCACAGGAGTAGACACGGGTTCTGTGGGAATGGAGCAAACATTCAATCACCTGTATGAAAAGTTAAAAACCTTGCTAAATCTCAACAGCCCTTTATCTCCGTCCGATTGATATCTCACCGGCTCATCTACATCTCTGTGAGTGTGCGAAACCCAGAAACTGAAGTAGGTTAGAGTTATAGAGAACCGAAAGATTCCCATCACAACAGCTCATTCATGCCGACCAACATGTCTTTCTGGGCCATTTCCATATGTCCGCGTTTCTCATTTATCACTCGCAATGATCCCAGTCTACGCAAATATCCAAAATGTATTTTAAATGCTGTTATTCCAACTGCCTCAACAACTTCCTCTGGCAGCAGGTTCCATATACATATCACCCAATGTGTGGACAATGTTGCCCCTCAGAACAGAAGTTGGGATGTTATGTTTCAGTTGTACATATGTTGTTGAGGTAGAACTTGTGCGAATTGTGTTCAGCTTCGGCCACTCACCTGTACAAAACATGCCATTACATTAAGTGACACCTTACTATCCCCACCCCCCCTCTTTAAATAGTTCCCATTGCGTCCGTCCTCCACTTTTTGATTCCACACATCGTGGGAAAATGAACATGCTTCTCATGATTGATACATTTCTATAGGTTCCTCGCTCAATCATTTCCAGACCAAGGAATGATGTCTGAGTTTGTCCGATCGCTCCCTGCGTCAATCACATCCTGTCCAGGCAGCGTCGGACCGGGGGGCTGACCTGCCCCGGGAGGACTGAACGCAGTCTGTTGAGCTCCGGGGACTGATTCCCTGTTTATTATTCTCCGGGTATTCAGACCGCGAGCAACACTTATTTCTCACTGATCCCTCGGATCATTAGTTTGAGTCGGAATGCAAACCTCTGACAGGGTGACATTTCATACAGTTCAGAGGCACGGAATTGTGCTGAGCATCCCACTTGAAGTCGGTGGCCGCTCAGTGGGACAGAGCCCGCACTGGGTGAGAGCAACATGAGTGGGGTTTCCCGCCCCCGCCCGCTCCCCGCAGGTCTCTGCACTGCTGCGGAGCCTCGGGATATCGGTGCTGCCCTGACCCTTCCCGGAGAAAACATGGATCAGGCATTTCAGTGGAGACGTCAAGTCAATCGCTGCGAAACGTACCGTCAGATACTTGGAGATGTACGGAACACATTGGATGGGCGGCAGATGTTCTAATTCCACAGATGTACCTTCCTGTATCTCCAGTGTGAAGATCTTCCACAGTCACAGTAAACATTCTTAGTGCCGGTATATCTGTGATTGATACTCTTCCACTCCGTCCGTGTTGCCCATTTGTTTCCACCATATCTGTACATTGGCGACTCCACCCATGGCACCAGTATTTTGTGTGTGGGCGGTACTCTGTTGCATAGTGACAATCGATTGTGATCGCTCTTCCCACATCTCCTGTTACATTCTTCTCCCCCCAAACTGCAGCTGAAATGGAGGGGAAAAACTTTTAGATAGAGAGCAAATGAACTGTTTAATGGAAATAGATACATTTCGAAGATTACATGAAAGAAAACATAAACGTTCCATGATGTGTCATATTGCTTCACGGCCAATGTCTCCGGTCTGAAGTGCAGGCAGTGTTGTTATTGTACCAGTTGTGTCAGTGTTCTGTCCCCGGGTCAGTACAATTAGGGTTGACTTCCCACTACAGATCCCAGAGCAGAAACTGGGCTGGAATCGCAATTCGGTACTGAGGGGGCGCGGCAGTGTTGCAGGAGCTGCCTTTCAACAATCCCAGGCGGTGCCCGGCCTCTCACCCCACAGAAAGACCCACTTTGCTATTTCATTGGCGGTGCCGCCGGCTGCGCTGCCAACATTCTTCTCTCAACAGGCACTGGGCCGGACCCGTGTTCAGACATTCACCGCCGCCACTGCCTTTACAACGCCCTGACCGAGGACAGAGGACGGAGGGTAACAATAAATTGGGTCCGTTACCGGAGAGCGTTACAGTTTCTGCCCAGCTGTTATCAGGCATCTGAATCATCTATTTTATTCTATTCCCAATGACCCCGGATCGCCCTGGACAATTCAGCACGACTGGGCCGCGGATCCGAGATAGGATGGCGAGAGAGTTGAGAGTGGGTGAATAGAGCGAGGACAGTGGTTCAGTCTCAGACTCAACACTTGTTTCTCACTATCGGATTATTAGTTTGACTCGGAATGCAAACATCTGACAGGGTGACATTTCATATAGTTCAGAGGAAGGGAAATGTGCTGAGCGTCCAACTTGAGGTGAAAGTGAAGTTAAATTCCACTTTTCAAGAAAGGAGACGAGAGAGAAAACGGGGGAAATTACAGACCAGTTAGCCTGACTTCGGTGGTGGGAAAGATGCTGGAGTCAATTATTAAAGAGGTAATAATGAGGCATTTGGATAGCTATAAAAGGATTAGTCCAAGTCAGATGGATTTATGAAAGGAAAATCATGCTTGACTAATCTTCTGGAATTATTTGAGGATGTGACAAGTAAAATGGACGAAGGGGAGCGAGTGGATGTAGTGTATCTAGACTTTCAGAAAGCCTTTGATAAGATCCTGCACGGGAGACTGGTGACTACAATTAGACCACATGGTATTGGGGGTAGGGTGTTGACGTGGATGGAAAATTGGTTGGCAGACATGAAGCAAAGAGTAGGAGTGTACGGGTCATTTTCAGAATGGCACGAAGTGGCCTGTGCAATGCCGCAAGGCTCGGTGTTGGGGCAGCAACTGTGTACCATATATATTAATGATTTGGAAGAGGGAATTAGGAGCAACACTGGCAAGTTTGCGGATGACACAAAGCTGGGTGGCAGTGTGAACTGTGAAGAGGATGTTAGGAGGTTGCAGGGTGATCTGGACAGGTTGAGTGAGTGAGCAGATGCGTGGCAGATGCAGTATAATATAGATAAATGTGAGGTTATCCACTTTGGTGGCAAAAACAAGGGGGCAGATTAATTTGAGGAAGGTCATCCTTGTGATTGAGGCAGTGCATCGCAGGTTCGCGAGACTGATCCCTGGGATGGCGGGACTGTCTTATGAGGAAAGATTGAAACGACTAGGCTTGTATTCACTGGAGTTTAGAAGGATGAGGGGGATTCTTTTTGAAACACATAACATTATATAAGGACTGGACAAGCTAGATGCAGGAAAAATGTTCCCAATGTTGGGCGAGTCCAGAACCAGGGGCCACAGTCGTAGAATAAAGGGGAGGCCATTTAAAACTGAGGTGAGAAAAACGATTTCACCCAGTGGGTTGTGAATTTATGGAATTCCCTGCCACAGAGGGCAGTGGAGGCCAAATCACCGGATGGTTTTAAGAGAGAGTCAGATAGAGCTCCAGGGGCTAGTGGAGTCAAGGGTTCATGGGGAGAAGGCAGGCACGGGTTATTGATTGGGGACCATCAGCCGTGAGTGCAACATGAGTGGGGTTTCCCGATCCCCGCCCGCTCCCCGCAGGTCTCTGCACTGCTGCGGAGCCTCGAGATATCGGTGCTGCCCTGACCCTTCCCGGAGAAAACATGGATCAGTCATTTCAGTGGAGACGTCAAGTCAATCGCTGCGCAACGTACCGTCAGATACATGGAGTTCTACGTTAAACATTGGACGGCCGTTAGATGTTGTAATTCCACATCTGTACCAT
Organism: Amblyraja radiata; assembly: GCF_010909765.2. Classification (NCBI taxonomy): domain Eukaryota; kingdom Metazoa; phylum Chordata; class Chondrichthyes; order Rajiformes; family Rajidae; genus Amblyraja; species Amblyraja radiata. Next base: position 33,463,185 of record NC_045979.1, read on the forward strand.
CCTGTATTTCGAAACTGAAGATCCTCCACAGTCACAGTAAATATTCCTCGTGCCGGGTTATCTGTGATTGACACTCTTCCACTCCGTCCGTGTTGCCCATTTGTTACCACCATATCTGTACATTGGCGACTCTGCACACGGCATCAGTATTTTGTGTGTGAGCGGTACTCTGCTGCATAGTGACAATCGATTGTGATCGCTCTTCCTACAACTCCTCTTGCATATGTATCTCCCCACACTGCAGCTGAAACTGAGGGGAGAAACTTTCAGATGGAGAGCAAATGAACTGTTTAATGGAAATAGATATATTTTGAAGATTACATGCAATAAAAATTAAATCGTTCCATGACGTATCATTTTGCTTCACGGCCAATGTCTCCGGTCTGAAGTGCAGGCAGTGCTGTTATTGTACCAGTTGTGTCAGTGTTCTGTCCCCGGGTCAGTACAATTATGTTTGACTTCCCACTCCAGATCCCTGAGCAGAAACTGGGCTGGGATCGCAGTGCGGTACTGAGGGAGCGCGGCAGTGTTGCAGGAGCTGCCTTTCAACAATCCCAGGCGGTGCCCGGCCTCTCACCCTACAGAAATACCTCACTTTGCTATTTCATTGGCGGTGCCGCCGGCTGCGCTGTCAACATTCATCTCTCAACCGACAATGGGCCGGACCCGTGTTTAGACATTCACCGCCACTGAGGACAGAGGACGGACGGGTTACAATAAAGCGGGTCAAGAGATAAGAGACAATAGGAGCAGCAGTAGGCCATTCGGCCCTTCGATCCAGCACCGACATTCACTATAATCATGGCTGATCATCCACAATCAGTACCCCGTTCCTACCTTCTCACCATATCCCCTAGCGCCGCTATCTTTTGGAGTTCCATCTAACTCTCTCTCCCTGACGTTTCGGGTCGAGACCCATCCTCAGACACGAAATTTCACCCATTCCTTCTATCCAGCGATGCTGACTGTCTCGATCAGTTAATCCAGCATTTTATGTCTATCTTTAATTGTCTTTTATTTCCTTATCTCAACAGAACCTAAATCTATTCGTGAGTCGTTAACATCAGTAGCGTTTACTTCAAATATAAAAGTAACACACGAAAACAGTCATCGGGAAACCCCAGCGCCCAGTTTCTCTCACGGGTGTAATGTTCTCTTGCTCAAGTTTTGATTGACCTTGCTTTTCCATATGAGAGGTGGAGACACAAGGAACTGTAGATCCATACATAGATACGTGGATAGATAGACAATAGATGCAGGAGTAGGCCATTCAGCCCTTCTAGCCAGCACCGCCATTCAATGAGATTATGGCTGATCATCCACAATCAGTACCCCGTTCCTGCCTTTCCCCTTATCCCCTGATTCAGCTAGCCCAAAGAGCTCTATCTAACTCTCTATTGAATGCATCCAGTGAATCGGCCTCCACTGCCCTCTGAGGCAGAACATTCCACAGATTCACAACTCGCTGGGTGAATATGTTTTCCGTCATCTCCGATCAAAATGGCCTGTCCATTATTCTTAAACTGTGGCCCCTGATTCTGGACTCGCCAATATCGGGAAAATGTTTCCTGCCTCTAGCGTGTCCAATCCCTTAATAATCTTATATGTTTCAACAAGAACCCATCTCATACTTCTAAACTCCAGAGTGTACAAGCCCAGCCGCTCCATTCAATCAACATATGACAGTCCCGCCATCCCGGGAACTAACCTTGTGAACCTACGCTGCACTCCCTCAATAGCAAGAAGGTCCTTCCTCAAATTTGGTGTTCAAAACTGCACCCAGTATTCCAGGTGTGGTCTCACTAGGGCCATGTACAACTGCAGAAGGACTTCTTTGCTCCCGTAAGCGAATGGTATGTTAGCTTTCATAGCAAAAGGATTTGAGTATAGGAGCAGGGCGGTTCTACTGCACTTGTACAGGGTCTTGGTGAGACCACACCTGGAGTATTGCGTACAGTTTTGGTCTCCAAATCTGAGGAAGGACATTATTGCCATAGAGGGAGTGCAGAGAAGATTCACCAGACTGATTCCTGGGATGTCAGGACTGTCATATGAAGAAAGACTGGGTAGACTTGGTTTATACTCTCTAGAATTTATGAGATTGAGAGGGGATCTTATAGAAACTTACAAAATTATTAAGGGGTTGGACAGACTAGATGCAGGAAGATTGTTCCAGATGTTGGGCAAGTCCAGGACAAGGGGTCACAGGTTAAGGATAAGGGAGAAACCCTTTAAAACCGAGATGAGAAAAACATTTTTCATACAGAGAGTGGTGAATCTCAGGAACTCTCTGCCACAGAGGGTAGTTGAGGCCAGTTCATTGGCTATATTTAAGAGGGAGTTAGATGTGGCCCTTGTGGCTAAAGGGATCAGAGGGTATGGAGAGAAGGCAGGTATGGGATACTGAGTTGGATGATCAGCCATGATCAAATTGAATGGCGGTGCAGGCTCGAAGGGCCGAATGGCCTACTCCTGCACCTAATTTCTATGTTCCTATGTACTCAACTCCTCTTGTTATTAAGGTCAACATGCCACTAGCTTTCTTCACTGCCTGCTGCACCTGCATGTTTTCAGTGAGTGATGAACAAGGACCCCCAGATCTCGTTGTACCTCCCAGTTTCCCAACCTGACACCATTCAGATAATAATTTGCCTTCCTGCTTTTGCTACTAAAGTGGATAACCTCACATTTATCCACATTAAACTTCATCTGCCATGCATCTGCCCACTCACCCACTCACCACTCGCTCACTCACCACTCGCTCACTCACCACCCAACTCCAGGTCCCTTACCGGAGAGCGTTACGAGCGTGAAAACGCACATCGCCAGAATCGGGGACAATTTCTTCACAGCTGTTATCAGGCATCTAAATCATCCTACCACATCCAGAGATCTGTCCTGAACTCCCATCCACCTCTTTGATGACCCTCGGACTACCCTTGATCGGACTTTGCTGGCTTTACCTTACACTAAACGTTATTTCCTTTTCATGTATCTATGCATTGTAAGAGGATCGATGGTAATCCTGTATTGTCTTTCTGCTGGAGACGTCAAGTCAATCGCTGCGAAACGTACCGTCAGATACTTCGAGATAAACGTTAAATATTGGATGGTCGGCAGATGTTGTAATTCCACAGCTGTACCATCCTGTATCTCCAGAGTGAAGATCCTCCACAGTCACAGTAAATATTCCTCGTGCCGGGTTATCTGTGATTGACACTCTTCCACTCCGTCCGTGTTGCTCATTTGTTTCCACTAAAACTCTACACGGGCGACTCCTCCCACGGCACCAGTATTTTGTGTGTGAGCGGTACTCTGCTGCATAGTGACAATCGATTGTGATCGTTCTTCCCACAACTCCTCTGTCATCCCACTTTGCCCACAGTGCACCTGAAACTGAGGGGAAAAACTTTCAGATGGAGAGAAAATTAACTGTTTAATGGAAATAGATACATTTTGAAGATTACATGAAAGAAAACTTAAATATTTCCATGATGTGTCATATTGCTTCACGGCCAATGTCTCCGGTCTGAAGTGCAGGCAGTGCTGTTATGGTACCAGTTGTGTCAGTGTTCTGTCCCCGGGTCAGTACAATTCGGGTTCACTTCCCAATCCAGATCCCTGAGCAGAAACTGGGCTGGGATCGCAGTGCGGTACTGGGGGAGCGCGGCAGTGTTGCAGGAGCTGCCTTTCAACAATCCCAGGCGGTGCCCGCCCTCTCACCCTACAGAAATACCCCACTTTGCTATTTCATTGGCGGTGCCGCCGTCTGCGCTGCCAATATTCATCTCTCAACCGACACTGGGCCGGACACGTGTTTTTTTTAAATTATCAAATAATTTATTCAATTATTAAAAATAATATTTACAATACATTAGAACAAGAACCCAGCACCATAATACAATGCAAATACATATACTAAATAAACTACTATACAACTATGTTACAATACTTGTCAAGGATGTATTCAACCCCAGGCGGTGCCCAGATGTCCCGGAAATCCCCCAGGTGCCCGTGGACAGCGCCTGGTCCTTCTCGAGTCCCACCCGGACGCGGAAAGCCGACCCGTGTTGAGACATTCACCGCCGCCAATGCCTTGACAACGCCCTGACTGAGGACAGAGGGCGGACGAGTTACAATAAATCGGGTCCATTACCGGAGAGCGTTACTAGCGTGACAACGCACACCGCCAGATTCGGGGAAAGTTTCTTCAATACTGTTATAAGACATCGGAATCATCCTCCCATAACCAGAGAGCAGTGCTGAACTATCTACCTCTTTGGTGACCCTCGGACTACCCTTGATCGGACTTTGCTGGCTTTACCTTACACGAAACGTTATTTCCCATTCATGTATCTATGCACTGTAAGATGATCGACTGTAATCGTGTATCTGGCAGGTTAGCACGTAACAAAAAACTTTTCTCTGTAACTCGGTAACCGTGACAATAAACTGAATTTGAATTTCAGCACGACTGGGCCGCAGATCCGAGAGCGGATGGAGAGAGAGTTGGGGGTGGGTGGGTAGAGCGAGGACAGTGGTTCGGTCTCAGACTCCGGGGAATTGTTGGGTTTACGACAGAGTTGAGTTGGACAAATGCAGGCAATATTTGAACTGACACAATGAGTCCACAATCGTGACTTCCACCTCTAACACATTTTGTTAGTGTAGAATTAACTTCCTGGTGATGTTGGAACCTCTGTTCTTCGGTCCAGGTGTCTTGGAGTATCTGCTCCAAATACATTCGCTATTTTATGCCTATAAACTATCATCAGGATGCAATTAGACCGTGTTAACGGTGGTTGAACTACGAACATTGTCTAGATATTCAAATGTGATTTCAGATCCATCACCACAACGCACTGAGTTCCATATCTCCCATTACATGTCTACACACACTTAACCATATGTGCTGTAGAAAGGGTGCACGGGACGCCAACTAACATTGATCATTGGAATATCAGGATCTGGCTTTCACTCACCCGGCAGCGAGGAGATGAGAAGCATTGGAATCCACATTGTTTTATCCACAGTGACAAGGTCAGCACTTCTCTGTCTGTCGCTCAGCTCTGAGCTTTCAGAGACAACCGCGTCTCTCAAATAGCAATGACTTAGAAGGGAACAGGACGTCAGATCGAGAACCACAGCGAGCCAGCAGCAGCTCGACACGATGTAGTGTGAAAGGCTCAGGGTTATATTTAGCAAATGGTTGGGTCAGATCATCACAGAGTCATACGTCACGGAAACAGGCCCATCTCCCCAAATCGTTAGACCAATATGCCTATCTAAGTTAGTCAAATTTGCCCACGCTCGACCCATATCTCCCCAAACCTTCCCTATCCATGGACCTGTCCAAGGACCCGTTACATGTTTTTATTGCAGCTGCTTCAACCACTTCGTCAAGTGTGATGTATCCGTAAGGATGGAGCGGCGGCTATATCTGTACTCAGAGTCTGTTAACACTGAACAGTGGTGGAAATATTGACAGACAAAAAAATGCAGGAGCAACTATGCGGGCCCGGCAGCACCTCTGGAGAAAATGGATAGGTGACGTTTCGAGTCGGGACGCTTCATGTAAATAATGACACGTTGGATGAAATATGATATTTAGAAGAGTAAAAACGTTTAAGATGTGTACACTTCCGGATCATTCACTGTTGATGATTTTGTAAGTGGACCGGCAGATCAAAAACATGGAACTTTTGTTTTCACATATTGCTGAAGTGATACACTTAGTGAAGTTAAAGCAAGGTAGAATATGCACGGTGAATTGAATTGTTAACTTGTCTTCTTCACAAGTGCTAATAAATTATCAGAGTTGTGGTCATGTACATTCCATTGGTTGATTTTGTACATCTGCTTGCAACTATTTCATTCTGTAGGCAACTAATTGCATTATAATATAACCTAATATCTGCTGCGGGCTATCGTTCTGGGTGTGTGACTTTCAGGGGAACAGTACAGTTTATTCGGGTTGTGTACGTCAGTGGCATTGTTGTGTATCACGTGGTATGGGTGTAGCATACTGATGTGTCCGCCACTGATGTTAGCTGAGCGCTGGCGACCCTCAGTAAATGATCTTTTGTTCGGAGCTATTTCCTGTTTACTTGCCCAACTAAAAACACTGCAGAGAAGAACCGACGATGCAGCAGAACAATTTAATCCTGTCTTCATTCGCCATTGACCCATGACTTCTGCAAACACTGCTCAGCAATCAGTGTTACACTGAACTGCTCGCAAGATGCGGTTCAGAGGTACGAATCTACACACTCTTGTTTCAGCAGCGCGAGCAAAGTGTCAGCACTGCAGAACAATTCAGTGTGAAGGGAGAAGTGACTGTTTGATCATATTAGATTAAAGTACATTGCAAGTCAGCACCCACCGCTAAACACAACAGTGGCATCGACCCGAAATGTCACCCGTTCTTTCCCTCGAGTGATGCCGCCCTTCCCGCGGAGTTGCTCCAGTATTTTGTGTATATCTGTGGCATCTCAGACCATTTATCTCTCATTATCTGAGAGGCACTTTGGGATGTCCTGCAGTGGGGAAATGATCCAACTCAAGATCATTCCTCCCATTAGACCATTAACAAGCTCAATTTGAACGGGCCAGGCAGCATCAATGTGACCACAGAATCTGCAAGTATCTCTGGCTATTCAGCACCCCTCTGATATTCCTGACCTGGGAGTTTGTGAGTTCAAAGCAGCCTCTGGTCTCATTTCCGCGTCTCCCCGCTTACTGTGTGGAGAATATTTATCTTTGTCAGTGGGACATTTTACCCAAAGCAATCTTTGAATCTTTCCGTACTTTATGGCGATTACTCTGTTATAGCAGGTCACCATTTTGTATTCGCAAACAACATCCTTCATAGTTCTTTCATGGGCGGGGTTACAGTCACGAGTCAGACTGAGGAAAGCAACACAATGTATTTGCAGTTTCACACCCCGCACTTTGCAAGCTGCAACTCACCAATTTTGTTCTGCACAAGAATAGAATTTCCTCTAGTTTAGTTTAGTTTAGTTTAGTTTGGAGATACAGCGAGGAAACAGGCCCTTCGGCCCACCGAGTCCACACTGACCAGCAATCCCCGCACACTACACTACCCCACACACACTGGGGACGATTTACATTTATAGCAAACCAATTAACCAACCGACATGTACGTCCTTGGAGATCACGGAGAAAACACGATGTTATGGGGAGAACGTACAAACTCCGCACAGACAGCTCCCGCAGTCGGGATCGAACTCGGGTCTTCGGCGCTGCAAGCGCTGTAACATAGAAACATAGAAACATAGCAATTAGGTGCAGGAGTAGGCCATTCGGCCCTTCGAGCCTGCACCGCCATTCAATATGATCATGGCTGATCATCCAACTCAGTATCCCGTACCTGCCTTCTCTCCATACCCTCTGATCCCCTTAGCCACAAGGGCCACATCTAACTCCCTCTTAAATATAGCCAATGAACTGGCCTCGACTACCCTCTGTGGCAGCATCTCTACCGTTGCGCCACAGTGGCCATTATTTGTAGTCCTTTTAATCCTTTGCACGGTGGACAAATGAACAACTCGTTGCAGCATTAAAATGTTTATCAATATTACGGTACTCAAAAGACGCGAACGTGGGGTGATATAGAACTCGCGTGAAAGGGTTGATTACTGGTTGACGTGGACTCGGTGGGCCAAATGGTCTGTATCCATGCTGTATCTTTCAATCACTTAATCAAAATATAAATCTTGTAGAACATGCTGAGTAACTCAGCGGGACAGGTAGCATATCTGGATGAAAGGAATGGGTGACGTTTCGGGTCGAGACCGTTCTTCAGATTAAAGTCAGGGGAGAGGGATAAGGATTGGTAAGGTGTGAAAACGGGACAAAGGGTATACAGATCAAAGGAAAATGTTGAATAGGTCATTGTTAGCTGGGAGAAGGTAACAACAAAGTAATTAGAGATACAAGGTGTTCAAAAGGGAACTGCAGATGCTGGAATATCGAAGGTACACAAAATTAGAGATACAATGTAGTCGGAGACTGTTCGGATAACTGGGAAGGTGGTGGGGGAGGGGGGGGGGTGGATTGAGAGGGAATGCAAGGGTTACTTGAAGTTAGAGAAGTCAACGTTCACACCGCGGGGGTGTAACCAGCCCAAGCGAAATATGAGGTGCAGTTAATCCAATTTGTGCGGCAACTTACTCTGACAATGGAGGATGCCCAGGAGAGAAATGTCAGTGTGGGAATGGGAGGGGGGAGTTAACGTGGTTAGCATCAGGTAGGGGGCGGACTCAACGGAGGTGTTGAGCGAAACCGAGAAGCGAGAACAAGCGCAGGCTCAGCAATCGTTTCGCTGAACGCCGCCGCTCAACCCGCCTAAACCTACCTGGTCTATCTACTGATGCCGCCTGTCACGCTGAGTTACCCCAGCAATTTATGTGTATCTTCAGTTTAAACCGGCATATGCAGTCCCTTCCTCCCTAAAAATTAGTTGCAGATCGGAAATGGAATCTGTAGATGTTGGATGTGCTTAGCGCCTCAGTCAGCGTCTGTGCAGAGAAAAATTAGGCTAATAGTTAGAACAATGCCGTTGCATAATTTTGGTCTGATGGGATAGCATAGTCTGAAAGATTAAATGAATGCCTTCGCTAAACGCCTTTAAAGTTTGGCAACAAGAGGATTATCCAGCAGTGTAATCAAAACAAATTAGACAAACCGTTTATTGACAACAACCATTTATTAAGAAGCATTCTTTTGCATTATTATTCATTAATCTATGAAACAAATTCCAGGAAATTGTATGCATATAATATAGTTTAACAGAGTATAAAACTCTGAAGCAGCAGAAACCACGCAAAGGTTAAAACAATAGTTCGAAGCTGACGAAAGAAACCTTGGAAGAGGTGGCAAAAATTAAGATGGTGCAAGCTAGGAGTCTTCATTGTAATTCGTTGGTCGAGTGGCGAGGTTCTGTGTCATCGCGTCTCTGCAAAAGACAATGTGAAGTCATCAGACAGACTGACAGTGGGAACCACGCTTTATTTGTCCCGACCACTCCCAACACATTGCTGTCTGCAAGATGCTAATCCACGAATTAGTTAATCCACTGCCAACGAACCCACACCGGGCACAGAAATCCACGCTGCACGCGTACAACCTGACAGAACCCCGTGATATCATCTACAGAGAGCTTTGGTTTAATTTCAGGATATGAAAACGTGCACGATTTTTGTTTCTATCGATGGACAGGATATATGAAAGCATTAATGGAAACCGTTTGGAAACACTCGGCGAAGAGAAGGGATTGCTTTGGGCGAATCCCTTCTGGTGAATCTATGGATTTCATTGCCACAGGAGGCTGTGGAGGCCAAGTTAATTCACACCGGAGATGCTGCCTGTCCCGCTGAGCTACTCCAGCATTTTTGTATCTGTCCAAATCAATTGATATTTTGAAGGCGGAGATTTTCATTTTCTTGATAAATAAGGATGTCAATGGTTATGGGGAGAAGGCTGGTGAATGGGATCGAGTGAAGGATAGATCAGCCGTGATTGAGGGCCGATTAGATATGATGAGCTGAATGGCCTAATTCTGCTCCAATAATTTATGAACATGATGACAATAAAACCTACCTTAGAGCCTCTTGTGAACACCGCGGTTGAGATACTCCAGATCACAAGCAGGAGAAAAAACATCCAGCGCCCCACTTTCCATGAGATGTAACTGGGCAAAGGGCAAGAAATACGGAGTCAATGGGAGGAAACGAGACGGTTAATCTTTGAAGCATTTACCTGTTATTTGCTTCATAATCTTGGTGAAGTGGAGCGGGGCGAAGCGGCAGCGTCAGTGGAGACCATTTTTGTAAAAGAACGGGTGTTGGACTGGGGGGAGGTGTGGGGGGACAACATATGATCACCAATTGTTGACGTCATTGTTGGGGCATGGCTACAAGAATGAGAGACTACGCAGTTAAATGGATTCAGAGAAGACAGATAAATAAGTCATGAGATGGGGCAGTGAATACAAAACAGATGGACACAAAATGTTGGAGAAACACGGCGGGAGAGGCAGCATCTCTCTGGAGAGAAGGAATGCGTGAAGTTCCGGGTCAAATGGAGGAATTTCCGCAAAGACCGCTCCCTCCGCAACTCCCTTGTCAATTCTTCCCTTCCCTCCCGTACCACCCCCTCCCCGGGCACTTTCCGTTGCAACCGCAAGAAATGCAACACCTGTCCCTTTACCTCCCCCCTCGATTCCATTCAAGGACCCAAGCAGTCGTTCCAGGTGCGACAAAGGTTCACCTCTATCTCCTCCAACCGCATCTACTGCATCCGCTGCTCTAGATGCCAGCTGATTTACATCGGTGAGACTAAGCGAGGTTGGGCGATCGTTTCCCCGAACACCTCCGCTCAGTCCGCAAGAATCTACCTGAAACACCGGTGGCTCAGCACTTCAACTCCCCCTCCCATTCCCAATCCGACCTCTCTGTCCTGGGTCTCCTCCATTGCCAGAGTGAGCAACACCGGAAATTGGAGGAACAGCGCCTCATATTCCGCCTGGGTAGCCTGCGTCTGGCGGGCATGAACATTGAACTCTCCCAATTTTGCTAGCTCTTGCTGTCTCCTCCCCTTCCTTAACCCTCGAGCTGTCTCCTCCCATCCCCCCGCCGTCGTGCTCCTCCTCCTCCCTTTCTCCTTCCTTCTTCCCCCCCACCCCCTATCAGTCTGAAGAAGGGTTTCGGCCCGAAACGTCACCTATGGAGAGAAGGCAGGTACGGGATACTGAGTTGGATGATCAGCCATGATCATATTGAATGGCGGTGCAGGCTCGATGGGCCGAATGGCCTACTCCTGCACCTAATTTCTATGTTTCTATGTTTCTATGTTTCTATCTCCTTCGCTCCATAGATGCTGCTGCACCCGCTGAGTTTCTCCAGCATTTTTGTGTACCTTCGATTTTCCAGCATCTGCAGTTCCTTCTTGAACACAAATGGAGGAACTTGTTCTCATCATCCAAGCATGTACACAACACAATGAGATGTAAACCCAGCGTGATTTTCCTTCTGATGAGTTAACTAATAACTGGTTTGCAAGTTATATTTATTTCATTAAAGAATATTTCATAGATACATTTATATTTGGTGTCAGGCTTGAAACATGTGCAACAATTGATTATGCTTCTCACTCTCACGCATTTAATGCCAGTGAAAGGAAGGCACAACCTTCTCCCAATTAAAACATTCCCAATCAAAACACCAGCAATTAGTACACTGTAACTTCACTGGAAACAGAGCGGTTTACCTTGCAGAGTAATTGGATGTTATCGATTTTCCACAAGAATATTCATGACCTGTTGGAACAAGGAAATACAGGTCAGTTTCACTGCTTTTCACTTGCAGTTGAACGAGGGATTATGGTTATCCGAAGTAAGGAGATGATAGGCTTAACCGACAGGGTAATGCTTCGTCAGTGTGATTTGCAGCAAATGGGAGATGTTGCCATGCCAAGCAGGCGTGCTGGTAACAACTCTGGCTCCAGGTGTAGACGGCACAGTGGCGCAGCGGTAGAGCTGCTGCCTTACAGCCAGAGGCACGGGTTCGATCCTGACCACGGATGCTGTCTGTACGGAATGTGTACCTCCTCCCTGTGACCGCGTGGGTTTTCTCCAAGCGCTCCAGTTTCCCCACAGTCTGAATTCTTGCAAGTTAGTTGGTTAATTGGCTTCTGTACATTGTCCCCATGGAACTAGTGTACTGGTTATTACTGGACGTTGTGTACTCAGTGGGCCGAAGAGCCTGTTTCCACGATGTATCCACAAACTAATCAAAAGGGTTCAATTTCACTTGAGAGGAGTATTGCTTGGGATGAAACATTACATTGATGGTGAGGGGCTGGATAGAGGTTTTATAAAATTCCATGCAGAACAGGTGAGGAAGGGGGAGCCTATTACAGGTGTGCAAAACTGTGAGCAGCATAAACAGTGTATTTTTGGGAACATTTTGCATGACAGATATGTGTAAAAGTGGTGAACATATGGTTAAGTTAAGGAGCAGGATGTTTCAAGGGTATCAATAAATGTTTTTAAACCGAGAAGATAGAGGTACCTGAATTGCCACAATGGACGAAGTGCTGGTAAATGGGATTAGTATTGATAGTACTGAATGGTCAACATTAACACTGTGGACCAAATCTGATACCGTCGTCAAGGAGTTATCTGTGGCCACATTTTACTGGTAATTTCTGATCCCTTCCCATATTTGAGTGTCGGTCATATGGAGATGATGGAAAGTGAAAATGCTTGGACTGATGACACTGCAAACCTAGTTTAAAGCTGTGTAAACATAAGAGGCAGTTCTAGTCGGGAAGCTGGCCTACACGAGCGCTGGGAAGTCTATTTCTGGAGCCCAGCAACCAAGTATTGACAAATGGGCCATAATTCCACCATATTAATCTTGATAAGTTAATTAAATAACGTGCATGGATTTCAGGGTGTCGGGGGTTATGGGGAGAAGGCAGGAGAATGGGGTGAAGAGGAGAAGATAGATCAGTCATGATTGAATGGTCTATTTCTGCTTCTATCACTTAATCTTATGAACCACCCCACCGCACTTCCCCTTCTTCTCCTCATGCCCTTCACTACTTACCAGTGCCGTTGATTTTCACTGGGAAACTGCAGGGCACGTCACTGCTAGAGATGGACACGTTGACCATTTCACTGGATTTTGCTCCCCGTTTATTTGAGGCTGTGCAATAATATTGACGGTGCTGGTGTTTGAAGGATTGACAATGTAGATCCAGGGCATTGTTGTCTGAGATCTTGGAATTCGCAGATGGGGTCTTTTCATACCAGATGTAGTTAATGGGAAGGGATCCCCGGACCGACTCACATGACACTGACACGGAGTCCCCGAAACAGGAGACATTGGCTGGTGACAGAAATACAAGCACAGGAACAGACACGGGTTCTGTGGGAAAGGAGCAAACAGTCAGACACTGAGTGAACATCTGAAAATCAAACACTCGCCAATATCCAACATCTCTGTATCTTAGCCAGAGCCGACAGGTTGGAATCTGACCCATCCATCTACATAGAGTCATAGAGTCATACAGAGTAGAAACAGGCCCTTCGGTCTAACTAGCCCGCACTGGCCAACACGACCAATCTACACCAGTTCCACCTGCCCATGCTTGGCCCTTAAACCTCTAAACTTATCTTATTCATGTACCTGTTCAAATTTGTTTTAAATGTTGCGATAGTACATGCGATAACTACTTCCGTCGGCTGGTCGTTTCATATACCTACCAACATTTGTGTGAAAACGTTACTCCCCTGCTTCTTGTTAAATCATTCTTGCCCCCCCCCCCCCTCATCTTAAAACCATGACCACTGGTTCTCGATTCCCCTACTCTGGGCAAAAGACTCTGTGCATTTACTCGATCTATTCTTCGCATGATTTTGTACCTGCCAGAAGATCATCCCTCATCCTCCTGCGCTCCAAGAAATAAAGTCCTAGACTGCTCAGCCCCTCCCTGTAGGTCTGGCCCTCAACTCACCACAACATCCTTGTAAGTCTTCTCTGCACCCTATCCAACTTGACAGGATATTTCCTTTAACATGGTGATTAGAACTGACCACGAATCAGACAAATCATCAGACCCATCTTGGATTCTCTTTTACATTTTAGGAATTGCCAGCAGGAAAGGGGAGCATCGTTTATGCAGCACCGCCAGATATTCAAAGCAACAAGGAAGCTACCCATTTGTCTAATCAAAATTAAACTGTGTATGCAGGAGTGCAATTATGAAGGAAATGGACAGGGACACTCCAGTACAGATGAGGACAATGTCAGCTACTCAGATGTTGCATTTCCAAGCGACAGCCAAATTGCCTGTCAAAAAGCTCCCTCTCCTCACAATCCATTTACCAGAATTACACTTCTCTCCATCCTCCCAGCTGCCAGAACTACCATGTCTGGCAGAGAGTGGTGAATTTCTGGGTGAATTTTACACAGAGAGTGGCGTATCTCTGGAACTCTCTGCCACAGAAGGTATTTGAGGCCAGTTCTTTGGCTATATTTAAGAGGGAATTAGATGTGGCCCTTGTGGCTAAAGGGGTATGGAGAAAAGGCAGGTACAGGATACTGAGTTGAATGATCAACCATGATCATATTGAATGGCGGTGCAGGCTTAAAGGGCCAAATGGCCTACTCCTGCACCTATTTTCTATGTTTCTATGTCTATGTCTGCCACTGTACCAGTACACAGCAGCACTATCTCTCTTTGTTTTACAATTCCAGCATCTGCAGTTAATTTTCTTTTAATCTGAATCTCTGCCACAATTCTACAATACCAACATTCAAACACCTCATTAGCGCAACAGTATCACGATTAACAACTTTTTAACTTCCTTGTAAAAAATAGTTGATGGTGATACTGTTGCACTAATGAGGTGTGTGAATGGCGGTATTGTAGAATTGTGTGTAGGGAGCGAATGGGAAAGTGGAATAACATAGAACTAGTGTGACCTGTGGTCGCTAGTCGGTGTGGACTCGGTGGGCCGAAGGATCCGTTTCAATGTTGCATTTGTAAACTACAACTAAACATCCCGGTGAACCTTTTCTGTAACCTCTCCAAACCTTTCACATCTTTTGTTTTATGAAGCGGCGACCAGAACTGTGCACCAGACTCCCACCTAACAAATGTTTTATGCAGATGCCAAAGTGGAGACATAAAGTCACTCATTGGGAAACCTACCTTCAGATACTTGGAGGTGTACTTGAAATGTTGGTTCGCCAGGTGCAGTAATTCCAAATCTGTACCATCCTGTATCTCCAGAGTGAAGATCCTCCACAGTCACAGTAAATATTCCTCGTGCCGGGTTATCTGTGATTGACACGCTTCCGTTCTGTCCATATTTCCCATTTGTTTCCACTACATGTGTACACTGGCGACTTGTCCCAGGGCACCAGTATTTTGTGTGTGAGCGGTACACTGCTGCATAGTGACAATCGATTGTGATCGCTCTTCCCACAACCCCTCTTACTTCGCTCTCAGCCCAAAGTGCACCTGAAACTGGAAACATATTTCGTAAATTGAAGAGCAAAATTAGCCTTTCACAAACATACACATTATAGTATTCATCAATGTGTACAGGGGAGTCCGCACAATCATTTTCCTAACTGTGTTGAATTCGACCTAGATTGCGACGAGAGACAGATTCTGTACACCGTCCCTCACCACTTGCACAGGTCGTTCCAAAGCGCTTCCCAGCCTGTTGCAATTGGAAGGCGCTGTCTAGGGAGTCTTGGTGAGTTGCTGTAGTGCATCGTGCAGATGGTGCAAACTGCTGCTGCTCTGCATCAGCGGGGGACGTTGAGGATGGGGTGTCTATCAAGCGCGATTCTGGGTCATGACAGACGAAGCACAAGTGTTCAGCAGAAGCCTAGGCCACTGCTTCTTAAACTGGTGAATGGTTCACCCAAGGGTGAATGAGATTATTTTGGGGTGAATTAGCTAATTCATGTTTTTTTTTTTGCTCATGTGACAAAATAAATAATTTATAAAATTATACACAAGGGAGAATAAGATGAATATTACCAAAAAAACATAAGAAAATTTAGTAGAGGTTGAAGGAAATTTTGTGATAAAGACTCAAGGGTGAATGACACTGAAATAGTTTAAGATGCACTGGCCTTGGCTGCGCTTGTTCTCACTGATGTAAACCTTCCACACTCTCTTCTGGACTTCCAATCTGACCGTCTCCACACCTACCGGGAGTTTCATTCCAAAATTATCTTTGACAAAAGTAAGGGTTATATGTGATGGAGTGACGGCCAAGTAGATTCCAAATTAATTTTGTGAGAGTTCCAGTGATTCTCACAAATTAACAGAGTTAAAATCATGAACATGATCATGAAATTGCACATTAGACATGTCTAAAGAAGAGTTTCGGCCCGAAACGTGGCCTTCGCTCCATAGATGCTTCTGCACCCGCTGAGTTTCTCCAGCACTTTTGTCTACCATGAAATTGTACATCCCTATTTATAAATGATGATGGATCAATTATAATTAATTTGGTTGCATTCTCTGTCTCAAAGTAACTGTGAGATCTTAAACGGCCGCCAGAAAATCATTTTTAAGGCTGAAGGCAGAAATTTGATAGAATGCTCTCAACCCGTTGTGATAAGTGCAGGTCTTTCGCTCTTTTCGAAGCTCAACACCTCCCAGGTGAAAGCAACAAGCAATTATTTGCCAGTCCCCCAATCAAATTCTCGCTTTTACGCCATGAGCTCACGGTGGCTGCAATGATGCCGCCTTCAAATACCTAGAAACCCACGAACATCACCACAAGGTGAAAAGCAGCAGCTCCAAGAACACGAGAGGAATTGTGAAACTGTATTCCCACGGGAAAATAACACTCACCTGTATAGTTCATTTCTGTCACATAACTGCACGTTGCTGCTCCTTTGAAGACTTTCACGTTGAGTATTTCACTGGGGTTTGTCCCATGAGTATTTGCGGCCGTGCAGTAATATTGACGGTGTTGACCTCCGAGGATTTCACAACTCAGATCCAGTTGATTGTCATACAAGATCGTTGACCACCCATGCTCGTTCTTCTCAAACCATGTGTAATGGATGGGAAGGGATCCACGGACAGACTCACACGACACTGACACTGAGCCTCCGAGACGTGAGGCATTTGCTGGTGACAGATATCTGAGCACAGGAGCAGACACGTGTTCTGTGGGAATGGAGCAAACATTCAGTCACCTGTATGAACAGTTAAACACCAAACACATGCTAAATCTCAGCAGCCCTTTATCTCAGCCCGAACCGTCCGTTTGATATCTCACCGGCTCATCTACATCTCTGTGAGTGTGCGAAGCCCAGAAACTGAAGAAGGTTAGAGTTATAGAGAACCGAAAGATGCCCATCACAACAGCTCATTCATGCCGACCAACATGTCTTTCTAGGCCATTTCCATATGTCCACGTTTCTGCTTTATCACTTGCAATGATCCCAATCTACTCAACTGTCCAAAATGTATTTTAAATGCTATTATTCTAACTGCCTCAACAACTTCCTCTGGCATCAGGTTCCATATAAATATCACCCAATGTGTGGACAATGTTGTCCCTCAAAACAGAAGTTGGGATGTTATGTTTCAGTTGTACATATGTTGTTGAGGTCGAACGTGGGCGAATTGTGTTCAGCTTCGGCCACTCATCTGTACAAAACGTGCCACTACGGCCAATGGCACCCTCTTTCAATAGTTCCCATTACCTCTGTCCTCCACTTTCTCATCCCACACATCGTGGGAAAATGAACATGCTTCTCGTGATTGGTACATTTCTATAAGTTCGTCGCTCAATCATTTCCACACCAAGGAATGAAGTCTGAGTTTGTCCAATCGCTCCCTGCGTCAATCCCATCCTGTCCAGGCAGCGTCGCCCTAAAACCTTTCTGCACGCTGTCCACGTCAACGGCGCTTTTCTTGGAGCTGAGGGACTAAAGCTGAACACAATTCCCAAAGTGTGGACTCAACATCTGCACGTCTGATGCAGATTATTTCAAATTATTTTCTGAATGTCCTCACTGATGAAGACCAGCGTGCCAAAAACCCTATTCAATGCCTTGGAATTGAAAGGCGAAAATTAATTACGATCCCTTTAAGATAGACACAAAATGCTGGAGTATCTCAGCGGAGCAGGCAGCATCTCTCGAGAGAAGTAATGGGTGACGTTTCGAGCCGCGACCCTTCTTCAGCCTGAGGGTCATGAGAAAGGGAGACAGAAGAGAAAAGAAAGGATAAGGTGTGAAAACAACTGATCAAAAGAAAATGTAGAATCGATAATTGTCAGCTGAAGGGAAGGTGACAACAAGGCATACAATTAGTAAAATATAATCAAGATGTCATTGAAGCTAATGGGGGGGGGGGGGGGGTGGGTAAAAGAAAGGGTGACGAAGTTAGAGAAGTCAATATTCAAACCAATGGGTTGTAAGCTGCCCAAGCGAAATATGACGCGCTGTTCCTCCAATTTGCGTTCGGCCTCACTCTGACAGTGGAGGAGGTCCAGGACAGAAAGATCAGTTTGGGAATGGGAGGGGGAATTAAAGTGTTTAGCAATCGGGAAGTAGCGTAGGCCAAGGCAGACTGAGCGGAGTTGTTCAGCGAAACGATCGCCGAGTCTGCGCTTGGTCTCCCATCTACTGTATCCGCTTGTTCACACCTGGAGCAGCGGATATAGTAGATGAGGTTAGTGGAGATGCATGTGAACCTCTGCCTCACCCGAAAAGACTGTTGGAGTCCTTGGACGGAGTAGAGGGGGGAGGTGTATGGACAGGTGTTGCATCCGCTGCAGTTGCTGGGGAAGGGGTGGTTTGGGTGGGAAAGGACGAGTTGACCAGGGAGTTGCGGAGGGAACTGTCACTTCGGAGAGCAGAAAGCGGTGGAGATGTAAATATGTGGCTAGTTGTGGGATCCCGTTGTAGGTGGCGAAAATGTCGGATGATTATATGCGACCGAGGATTATATGCTGTGTGCGACGGCTGATGGGGTGAAAGATTAGTTTATTCTGCTTACCACCTGGGAAATGTCGGGGTGGAGAGGCTGGGTGGCTGCCGGGCGGTGGGTGGACAGTGGCTGCTGGGGGTGGGGGCGCATTGACGGGGCAGAGGGGGAGAGAGGGCGCGGGGTAGGGAGGGAGTGACTGATCCCTGAGGTGGGGTCGGGGAGCAGGATGACCTGCCCCGGGCGGAATAAATACTGTCTGTTGAGCTCTGGGGACTGATTCCCTGTTTATTATTCTCCGGGTATTCAGACCGCGAGCAACACTTGATTCTCACTGATCTGTCAGATTATTAGTTTGAGTCGGAATGCAAACCTCTGACAGGGTGACATTTCATACAGTTCAGAGGTAGGGGAATGTTCTGAGCATCCCACTTGAAGTGGTGGCGGCTCAGTGGGACAGAGCCCGCACTGGGTGCGAGCAACATGAGTGTGGTTTCCCGACCCCCCGCCCGCTCCCCGCAGGTCTCTGCACTGCTGCGGAGCCTCTGGATATCGGTGCTGCCCTGACCCTTCCCGGAGAAAACATGGATCAGGCATTTCAGTGGTGACGTCCAGTCAATCGCTGCGAAACGTACCGTCAGATACTTGGAGTTGTACGATAAACGTTGGAAGGGCGGCAGATGTTGTAATTCCACATCTGTACCATCCTGTATCTCCAGAGTGAAGATCCTCCACAGTCACAGTAAATGTTCCTCGTGCCGGGTTATCTGTGATTGACACTCTTCCACTCCGTCCGTGTAGCCCATTTGTTTTCACTAATACTGTACATTGGCGACTCCTCCCACGGCACCAGTATTTTGTGTGTGAGCGGTTCTCTGCTGCATAGTGACAATCGATTGTGATCGCTCTTCCCACAACTCCTCTTATATCCCCCTGTCCCCACACTTCACCTGAAACTGAGGGGAGAAACTTTCAGATGGAGAGCAAATTAACTGTTTAATGGAAATAGATACATTTTGAAGATTACATGAAAGAAAACTTAAATCGTTCCATGATGTGTCATATTGCTTCACGGCCAATGTCTCCGGTCTGAAGTGCAGGCAGTGCTGTTATTGTACCAGTTGTGTCAGTTGTGTCCCCGGGTCAGTACAATTAGGGTTCACTTCCCACTCCAGATCCCTGAGCAGAAACTGGGCTGGGATCGCAGTGCGGTACTGAGGGAGCGCGGCAGTGTTGCAGGAGCTGCCTTTCAATAATCCCAGGCGGTGCCCGGCCTCTCATCCTACAGAAAGACCCCACTTTGCTATTTGATTGGCGCTGCCGCCGGCTGCGCTGCCAACATTCATCTCTCAACCGACACTGGGCCGGACCCGTGTTTAGACCTTCACCGCCTTTACAACGCCCTGACTGAGGACAGAGGACAGACGGGTTACAATCCCTGAGGAGGCGCTGTCCTGAACGGCTGCCTGTCCTGCAGCTGTCCGGTTTTTTCACTTCTTTTTTATTATTTTTAGTATGTTAAAGTGTGTAGTCGGGGGGTCTAATATTTTTATGTGTGGGGGGTGGTGGGGGGCGGGGGGGAGGGGGAAACTGCTTTTTCAATTCCCTACCTGGTCGGAGAGGCTGCCTTCCTCCGAGCAGCACCTTCGACCTGTCCTCGCGGCCTACCAGCGGGTCCTGGAGCGACGTTTCCCTGAGGGGACCTGGCCAGAACCTCGGCTTTGGCGGCGGCACAACGCCGGAGCGCTGTCGCGGAGCGGGCGATGCCTTTCCTGGGTCGCCGCGCTGGAACTCCAGTATGCTGGGACCGCCGATGAAAACATTGTGGAGCCGCGGTTCTGTGGAGCGGCCAGCTGCGGTGCTGAACTTTACATCCCGGAGCCTGGGATCTCTCGCCGAGATCGCCAGTGTGTGGAGCTCCGTTCAACGCGGTCTGTTGGCTTGGAAGCCGCGGTCTCCCGGTAGGAACGCGGCCATTCCTGGCACCCCAAGCCGCTGAGGGTTCTCCCGACGCACCATCACCCGGCGAGAACATCGGGCGCCGTGGGGGCGACTGTGGAGGCCTCAATAGGCCCGACTCTGGGTGGACAAGAGGATGGGGTCTGGACTTTGTGCCCTGTTTTTGTGTTTGGTGTTGAACTTCTTGATTGCTATGTTGTATTTTTATTAGTGTGCTGCAAGGACATCTGAACTTCCCCTGAATAAAGGGATTTATAAAGTAAATCTAATCTAATCTAATCTACTCTACTCTAATCTAATCTAATAAAGCGGGTCCCTTCCCGGAGAGCGTTACGAACGTGAAAACGCACGCCGCCAGATTCTTCCCAGCTGTTATCAGGCATCTGAAACATCCTGCCACATCCAGAGAGCAATGCCGATCTTCCGTCTACCTCTTTGATGACCCTCGGTCTACCCTTGATCGGAATTTGCTGGCTTTAACTTTCCTTTTCATGTATCTATGCACTGTATGAGGATCGATTGTAATCATGTATTGTCTTTCTGCTGGCTGGTTAGCACGCAAGAAAAAAGCTTTTCACTGTATCTCGGTCCATGTGACAATAAACTAAACTGAATTGGGAGCCAAATGTCCTGCTGCTCATCGGGGACAGTTTATATTCTCAATGTAACTGCCGTTCAATGTAAACTATCATCGTGATGCAGTTAGACCACGGGTAGTGGATAAACTACGAACATAGTCTCGATATTCAAATGTGATTTCAGATCCATCACCACAATGCACTGAATTTCATTTCCCCCATTACATGTCTGCACACACTTAACCATCTCTGCTGTGGAAAGGGTGCACGGGACCCCAACTAACATTGAACATTGGAATAGCAACATCTGGCTTTCACTCACCGGGCAGCGAGGCGATGAGAAGTATGGGAATCCACATTGTTTTATCCATAGTGACAAGGCCAGCACTTTTCTGCCTGTCGTTCAGCTCTGAGCTCTCAGATACAACCGCATCTCTCAAATAGCAATGAGGAAGAAGGGAACAGGAAGTCACATCGTGAACCATAGCGAGCCAGCAGCAGCTCGACACGTTGGGTCAGATGATCACATAGTCATACGTCACGGAAACAGGCCCTTCTCTCCAACGCCTGAGACCAATGTGCTCATCTAAGTTAGTCAAATTTGCCCACGTTCGACCCATATCTCCCCAAAACTTCCCTATCCATGGACCTGTCCAAGTGTCTGTTACATGTTGTTATTGCAGCTGCTTCAGCCACTTCGTCAAGTATGATGTATCCGTAAGGATGGAGCGGCGGTTATCTCTGTACTCAGAGTCTGTTAACACTGAACAGTGGTGGAAATATTGATAGGCAAAAAATGCAGGAGCAACTCTGCGGGCCAGGCAGCACCTGTGGAGAAAATTGATAGGTGACGTTTCGGGTCGGGACCCTTCATGTAAACAATAATACGTTGGTTAAAATATGACATTGAGAAATTAGAAACGTCTAACTGGATTATTCCCTCTTGTTGAATTTGTAAGTGGACCGGCAGATCAAAAATATAATCATTGGAACTTTTGTTGTGACATATTACTGTTGACAAGGGGCAAAACAGGAAGTTGGCGTCAGGAAGTAGGGGGTTTTCACCTGAAATCAGCTGAGGTTAATTGGAGTTTGACCCTCTCCTCTCTCCTTCAACTCTTCAATTCAACTTTGAAACACTATTGTCATGAGATCCATGTTTTGAAAATGAAAAATTCTAGTGGACTGTGACGAGGTTTGTCTACAATTACCTCAGGCTGGAGATCAGCTGGGAAAGCGGGATGTGGAATGTAAATGACATGTGTAATGTAACTCAAACAAGGGCGAAGTGATACACTTAGTGAAGTTAAAGCAAGGTAAAATATGCACAGTGAATTGAATTGTTAACTTGTCTTCTTCGCAATACAGAGCTAATAAATAATCAGAGTTGTGTTCATGTACATTCTATTGGCTCATTGTGTACATCTACTTGCAAATATTTCGTTCTGTAGGCAACTATTTGCATTATAATATAACCTAATATCTGCTGCGGGCTATCGTTCTGGGTGTGTTACTTACAGGGGAACAGTGCAGTTTATTCGGGTTGTGTACATCAATGGCAATGTTGTGCATCACGTGGTATGGGTGTAACACACTGATGTGTCCGCCACTGATGTTAGCTGAGCGTTGGCGACCCTCAGTAAATGATCTTTTGTTAGGAGCTATTTCCTGTTTACTTGCTCAACTAAAACACTGCAGCATAACGATGCAGCATAACAATTACATTCCGTCTTCATTCACCTTTCAGATTCAGATTCAGATTCAATTTTAATTGTCATTGTCAGTGTACAGTACAGAGACAACGAAATGAATTTAGCATCTCCCTGGAAGAGCGACATAGCAAATGATTTAAATAAATAATAATAAGTGATAATAAGTGTCCGGGGGGTGGGGGGTGATTGGCAGTCACCAAGGTACGTTGTTGAGTAGAGTGACAGCCGCCGGGAAGAAGCTGTTCCTGGACCTGCTGGTTTGGCAACGGAGAGACCTGTAGCGCCTCCCGGATGGTAGGAGGGTAAACAGTCCATGGTTGGGGTGAGAACAGTCCTTGGCGATGCTGAGCGCCCTCCGCAGACAACGCTTGCTTTGGACAGACTCAATGGAGGGGAGCGAGGAACCGGTGATGCGTTGGGCAATTTTCACCACCCTCTGCAATGTCTTCCGGTCGGAGACAGAGCAGTTGCCATACCATACTGTGATGCAGTTGGTAAGGATGCTCTCGATGGTGCAGCGGTAGAAGTTCACCAGGATCTGAGGAGACAGATGGACCTTCTTCAGTCTCCTCAGGAAGAAGAGACGCTGGTGAGCCTTCTTGATCAGAGTTGAGGTATTGTGGGTCCAAGAGAGGTCATCGGAGATGTTGACTCCCAGGTACCTGAAGCTAGAAACACGATCCACCTCCGTCCACACGTCCCACCACCTTTGACCCATGACTTCTGCAAACACTTCTCAACAAAGTGTTTGGAAGGGTAAGGTGTGAAAACAAGTGATCAAAGGTGACAATGCTAAAGGAAAATGTAGAATGGACCATTGCCAGTCGAAGGGAAAATGCCAACGAGGCACACAATCAGTGAAATATCATCAGGAAAACAGTGCAACTAATTGGAGAACTAGGACGGGGTGGGATGGAGACAGGAGTAAAGCAAGGTTTACTTCAAGTTGGAGAAGTCAATATTCAAACGGCTGGGTTGTAAGCTGCCCAAGCGAAATAGGAGGCGCTGTTCCTCCAATTTGCGTTGGCCTCTCATTGTCATTATAGGAGGTTCAGGACAGAAAGATCAGTTTGGGAATGAGAGGGGGAGTCAAACTGTTTAGCAATCGGGAAGTAGCGTAGGCCCAGGCAGATTGAGCGGAGTTGTTCAGCGAAACGATCGCCGAGTCTGCGCAAGGTCTCCCCGATACATAGTAGTTCACACATGGAACAGCGGTATAGTAGATGAGGTTGGAGGAGATGCAAGTGCACTTCTGACACGCGAAAAGACTGTTGGGATACTTGTGCGGAGTAGAGGGGGATGGTGTAGTGACAGATGTTGCATCTCCTGCAATTACAGTGGAAGGTTCCTGGGGAAGGGGTGGTTTGTTTGGGAAAGGCCAGGGAGTTGACCAGGGAGTTACGGAGGGAACTGTCTTTTCGGAAAGCAGAAAGCAGTGGAGATTGAAAGACGTGGCTAGTGGTGGGATCCCGTTAGAGGTGGCGAACATGTCGGAGGATTATGTGCTGTGTGCGACGGCTGATGGGGCGAAAGATGAGTTTATTCTCCTTACCACCAGGGAAGTGTCCAAGTGGAGAGGCTGGCTGGCTGCCTGACGGAGGGTGGACAGCGACTGCTTGGGGTGGGGGCGCTTGACGGGGCAGAGGGAGAGAGAGAGAGAGAGAGAGAGCGAGTAGTGTGGGGGAGGGAGTGACTGATCCCTGAAGTGGGGGTTGGAAGCGGGCTGCCCTGGCCCGGGTGGACTGACCGCAGTCTGTTGAGCTCTGGGGACTGATTCCCTGTTAATGTATCTGGGTATTCAGAGCGTGAGCAACACTTTTTTCTCATGTATAATTAGTTTGACTGCGAATGCAAACCTCTGAGAGGGTGACCTTTCATGCTGCTCAGAAGGCCTGTGATAACGATGACCATCCTTCTAGTATTCAAAACAATCTCCCATGCATTAGTCTTTCATCACACCGTCGCATCCCATCTGTTTCTGAAATGCATTTCCAGTGTGTTGGCTATTCCAAAGGTCTCTCGTGTAAATTATCATCTTCCTCCCATCAACAGTTTAAGATCATCCAAATATTAGATTAGATTAGATTAGATTCGTTTTATTGTCATTCAGACCTTTCGGTCTGAACGAAATTTTGTTTCCCTGCAGTCATACATATAATTTTTTTAAATGGCAAAAACACACAATCAACACAAATTTAACATCCACCACAGTGAGTTCACCAAACACCTCCTCACTGTGGTGGAAGGCAAAATCTTAAAGTCTCTGTCTCAAATATCACAACGCACACTAAACTGCACTCGGTAAACTAATTTACAGAGTGATACAGCATGGTCTTTCGGATCACCCAGTCCACGGCGACCACTTTCGCATCCACTCCCTACACACGAGGGTGAATTAACAGAGGGCCAATTAACCTACAAACCCACACGTCTTTGGGATGTGGGGGGAAATCCGCACACCCGGAAGAAACGATCATGGTCACAGGGAGAACGTGCTAACTCCACACAGACAACACTCGAGGTCAGGATCGAACCCAGGACTCGGATGCTGTGAGGCAGCGGCACCACTTGCTGTGCCAATGTGTGATTGTCTGACATATCCTTCAATTTACCTTGCAGGCAAGCACAAGGATTGAACCCTGTTTAGCAGTATGGGAGCTGCATGCTTGCAAACTAGCAAGCAAACCGCAGAGTTAAGTCTATGGCACTTCCTCCCCGATGGGTTTGCAGGCCGACTGTGAACATCCTTCCTTGTGTGTTGGTGGGAAGGGCTCCCCAGTCAGATCCTTTTTGCGTTGCATTGTGTTGCACAACCACAGAGCTACACAAGGCAGCTGTGCTCTGGACAAAACTGTTATCCATCTACTTCTGGATTGTGTAATTGGCAAGAAAACTTTATTGACACAGCATTGAAACGGGCTCTTCGGCCCATCGAGACCGTGACAACCAGTGTTCACCCCATATACAATTTACTGTGCAAACGAACCTACAAACCTGTATGTCTTTGGATTGTGGGAGGAAACCGGAGCACCCAGAGAAAACCCATGCGGATTCAAGGAGAACGTACAAACTCCATACAGACAGCAGCAGAGGTCACCAGCGAACCTGGGTCTCATGCGCTGTAAGACAGCAACTCTACCGCTGTGCCACTGTGTTCTACCTGAAACCCACTGACCTGCCAGGGCAAGGTGCTCTCGAAATGCAACACCTGTCCCTTTACCTCCCCCCTCGACTCCATTCAAGGACCCAAGCAGTCGTTCCAGGTGCGACAGAGGTTCACCTGTATGTCCTCCAACCTCATCCACTGCATCCGCTGCTCTAGATGTCAGCTGATCTACATCGGTGAGACCAAGCGGAGGTTGGGCGACCGTTTCGACGAAAACCTCCGCGCGGTCCGCAAGAACCTACCTGAACTCCCGGTGGCTCAGCACTTCAATTCCCCCTCCCATTCCCAATCCGACCTCTCTGTCCTGGGTCTCCTCCATTGCCAGAGTGAGCAACACCGGAAATTGGAGGAACAGCACCTCATATTCCGCGTGGGGAGCCTGCATCCGACGGGCATGAACATTGAATTCTCCCAATTTTGTTAGCCCTTGCTGTCTCCTCCCCTTCCTCAGCCCTCGGGCTCCTCCTCCTCCTTTGTTTCCTTCCTTCTCCCTGCCACCCCCTATCAGTCTGAAGAAGGGTTTCGGCCCGAAACGTTACCTATTTCCTTCGCTGCATAGATGCTGCTGCACCCGCTGAGTTTCTCCAGAATTTTTGTGTACATTCTTATACTCTACATGTTCTTACTGAATATTTGAGAACCAGAGGACATAGTTTGAGAACCAGAGACGTTGGTTTAGGGTGAGGGGGAAAGATTTAATAGGTACCGAATGGAAGCTGGACTGGATAGGTTTAGAGTGAAATAGGCCAAATGTCTTCAGACAGAGGGTGGTGAGTTTGTGGAATTTACTTCAACAGACAACTGCGGAAGCCAATTCGAAGGATATTTTTTAGGCAGAGATTGACAGATTCCTGATTAGTGTGGGAGTCGGGGGTTATGGAGTGAGGGCAGGTGAATGGAGTTGATAGGGGAAGATAGATCAACCACGATTGAATGCCGAGTAGAGTTGATGTGCCGAAAGGCCTAATTCTGCACTTAGAACTTATGAATCTATGAACATTGTTTGTTTGTGGGTTTCTGCTGCAGTCATATCTTGAGAAAAGTAACACCAGTCTGAAGTAGGGTCCTGGCCTGAAATGTCACTTGCACATCTCCTTTCAGAGATGCTGCTTGACCCACTTAAGTGTTTTTTTTGTTTTGCTCAACTGCTCATATTAACAGGAAGCACGTTGACCACAGCAAGATGTAGCTCACACATTTGACTCAGAACACAATATTTATTTCCATTGCTCATTGGCCTTTGATGTTCTTGGTTCTTGGTTTCTTGGTCCTCCAAAATATTCCAACTGGAATTTAAACTTCAGGTGGTGAAGGGAGGGATTAAGCCAGAAAGGGTTATTGGGAAGAAAGTGCTACTTTAAATTTAGTTGCATCTGGTCGGGTAACTATAGTTTGGTGGAGATTATTACATGCTTTAATTGTGCGTGGGAAGAACAAATTGCTGTATACATCTTTATTTGTAGCTGGGATCACAAATTGGATCGAATGCCCTCGTCTGCTCCTAATTGGTTTGGGTTTGGTGTAGGTCCTAATCTATGTCTAGCTGACCATTTAACATTTTGTAAAAACAGGTCAAACGGTGAGCTTCACGTCTGTCTTGGAGAGGGTTCCACCCCAGAGAATTCAGAAGTTTTGTGACACTCGCTTCTTTCTCATAGGTGTTAGTAACAAATCGAGCTGCCTGTCTTTGGACACGTTCGATGGAAGAAATGTTTTTATTTGTGTATGGGTCCCATGCTGCAACTGCGTTGTCCAAATGAGGTCTAACGAGGGTGAAATACAGCTTCTCCTTGACAGAAGTTGAACAATGATAAAAGTTGCGCCTCAGGAAGTTTAGGACACCTGTTGCTTTCACTGTTGCATGATGAGTCTGACCATTCCAACGCAGATCATTCTGCAATTTGATGCCAAGATATTTGGTTTGTGTGGATTTATCAAGGGTGGCACCAAGTATATTGTAAGATGTTTCGCCTGGATTCCTCTTTCTGGTGACACACAGTTTCACATTTGGAAGGGTTGAACTGCATGCCCCATTGTTGTGACCACGCAACCATAATATCGAGATCCTTTTGGAGAGCACCTTCATCATCCGCTGACTTAATTGGACGGTACAGCAAACAATCATCAGCGAATAGTCTGGTCGTACTTGCGACTTTTTCATGGATGTCATTTATGTAAAGCAAAAATAGGTGTGGGCCAAGTACTGTGCCCTGAGGTGTACCACTCAACAATGGATGCCAATTGGAGCCCTTTCCGTTCACACACACACGCTGAAGACGTTTTGTCAGGAAACTGGAAATCCATCGTTTCGTGTTGGAACGAATACCATAGAAGTCAAGCTTCCGAAGCAGTCTCTGGTGTGGGATTACATCAAATGCTTTAGAAAAGTCTAGAACAACTAAATCCACGATGACGTTATTATCAAGGTGCTTGGCCAGGTCATTTGTCGTCAGGGTAAGCTGAGACTCGCATGATCTATGCCTCCTAAATGCATGTTGGTTGTCGGCAAGAATATTATGTTTGCTCACGTGTCGCATCAGGTTACTATCAATAATGTGCTCCAGCAATTTGCAGCAAGTACTTGTTAGTGAAACAGGACGACAATTCGCTGGGTTGGTGGTTGAACCCTTCTTAAAGAGAGGAGTGATGTTAGCCTTCCTCCAATCCAGCGGAACATCGCCCGAGTCAAGCGATTGTTGAAAAATGAACTGCAAAACTGGAGCCAGTTCTTCGGCTGCGATCTTGAGGGCTTGATTCTGTATCTGATCTGGTCCGACGTGTTTGTACATTGACTGGAAATGTGTTCAAAACATATAAATGTGTATTGTAGGGTGAACAAATGAATGAACAAATATGTCAGGCTGCAGTAGGTCCCTCATAACTACACTATGCATTAAACTCATAGCTTATCCTTCATCATGTCAATATCCAGTACTAGTTCTATTTCCATAGATCCCGTAATATCTAAGAAACATTTATTCCCAGGCTAGATTGTATTTGAGTCATAGAGTCATACAACACACAAACAGGCCCTTCGGCCCAACTTACCCCTCCTCACTGTGTCTGGACAATTGAGCCAAGGAAAACCTCATCCCTTCACCTGCACTCTCCTGCTCTGTAAGAACTTTGTATATTTCGAAGAGAGTACCTCTAGAGTTGAGACGAGGTCCTGTAGCAATGCTGCTAAGACCGGAATTTCCAATCGATCTTTCTTCTGCTACAGAAATTGCCTTTTTTTGTGGGGGATTTCTGTGGTCATGACAGTTGAATTTTCTTGGTTTCGGATCTCACCCAGAAATGTACAGTTCAGGCAGTGATGTACTCTACCAGTTGGCACTGAGGTGCTCGTAGGTCGTGTGCTCATGTACTGGGGAGGGACGTTGTAGACGGGAAGATTTCACGTGGACTCTGGGCTTGTTTTCAGAATTTTTTTTAAATTACGAATTGGCCAACTTTGGTTACAGATGTCCTGGGGAAGATGCCCTCAGATACAAAGCATTCAGTGCCTTTTACACAACCACATCTACATTACCTTCCTCCCCTAACTTTACCTTGCATTCTCAGTGAGTAGAAACGATAAAGGAATTCATGTATATTACTCTGTTGTGCTGCTGCAAGTACAAACTACATGACAATAAAACACACTTGACTCATTTTTGCCTTCTAATAGGCTATAACATCTGTGAATATTTCTGCAGTTCCACGCTACATTACTCCATCTCCCCTTGGCTGTGCAGTACCTAGGGATGGGCTCACTTAGGATCATTTTATTTGCAACTGGTCACTGAGGCAGGTAAAATCCAGTCTAGACCAAGTTTCAGTGAGACCCCTTACCGAGGCTTGAGGATCATTTTACATCTTGGGCTTATTTGCCTTAGCCCACTATCCACTTGAACACATGTCCTTGCTTGATCCATTGCCCCTTTACGGACTTGTACCCACAATATTTTGGACCAGAGACAATGAGTTGTGGTGTGCTTAGACAGACCCTTGCAAGTAATTATGATGGGAATGTTTAATTATTATCTTAATTTACGCAGACCCCACTCTTCTTCGTCTGAATGTTCAATTAACCTACCCTTTGTCTATTATAACGATGTTTCTCTTACCTCTGGCTCTTGTGGATCTCGGCAGGAAACCAGATAATCCTCAATCGAGGGACCGGGTTTCATGGGAACTCGTTCGGGAGTTCAGACTTAATGGATCCGATAGTGCACTTTTCACTCCCCTCGAGGTCCGGAGCAGACAGCAGCCGCTTACTCAGTCATCGGAGATGGTCCCAGTGAGATCCTGCCGACTACGGCAATGTTACATTTCTATCCGCGCTATCAAACAACAAACCCCATTGGTCACTTTAAGAATGTAACAAGTCCTCTTTATTACGCATGCGGGAGTGGGAGAGCGTCCACTAGTCTGGTTACATTATCGTTGCCCCTCGCGGTCCCACTCAATTATTCTTTGCACAGGCAGCATATTTATACATGAATAGTCACAGGTCTAGTTAATCACACAATCAGCACATTCGTGCACCGGTTCTGATTGTTTAGAACAGATGTGTTTTTCTCTGCAGTACAACTCCGTATCGGGACTCTTCCCTTTTTAGTCACAATACCTTTTGCAGTTCTGCAAAACCATTCATTAGTTAGCAATTCTTAGTAAGTAAAGCAGGCTCACCACGCGCAACAAGCAATCTGTAATGTACACATTAACTCTTAAACCCCCATCCATAGTTTAAGAACCAGAGGATATAGGTTTAAGGTGAGGGGGGCAGATTTAATAGGAACCTGAGGGAACCTGGACAGGATAGGTTAACAGCCGTATTTCTTTCCTCAGAGGGTGGTGAATCTGTGGAATTTATTTTAACAGACGGTTGTGGGAGCCAATCCAATGGATATTTCTGACATAGATTGACAATTCCTGATCAATGGGGGTGTCAGGGGTTAGAAAGAGAAGGAAGGAGAATGGGGAAGGGAGGGAAAGATAGATCAGCCATGATTGAATCATGGAGTAGACTTGAAATGCCGAAAGGTCTAATTCTGCACTAAAAACTTTCTAACCTATGCACATTGTATGGTTGTGGGTTTCTGTGGCAGTCATATTCTGAGAAAAGTAACACCAGTCTGAAGTAGGGTCCTGACCTGAAATGTCATCTGCCCATTTCCATTCAGAGATGCTGCTAGACCCACTGAAGTTTTTTTGTGTTTTGCTCAACTGCTCATATTGACAGGAAGCACGTTGACCACAGCAAGATGCAGCTCACACATTTGACTCAGAGCACAATATTTATTTCCATCGCACGATGGCCTTTGATGTGTTTGTACATTGACTGGAAATGTGTTAAAAAAATGTGTACTGTAGGGTGAACAAATTAATGAACAAATATGTCAGCCCCCACTAGGTCCTTCATAACTACACTATGCATTAAAACCATACCTTATCCTTTATCATGTCAATATCCAGTACTAGTTATATTTCCATGGATCCTTCAATATCTAAGAAACAATTGTTCCCAGGCTAGGTTGTATTCGAGTCATAGATTCATACAACGAAGAAACAGGCCCTTCGGCCCTACTTACCACTCCTCACTACGTGCCATGGAAACCCTAATCCCTTCACCTGCACTCTCCTGCTCTGTAAGAACTTTGTATATTTCGAACAGAGTACCTCTAGAGTTGAGAAGAGGTCATGTAGCAATGCTGCTAAGACCAGCATTTCCAATCGAACTTATTTCTGCTGCATCTTGGGCATCTCTGCCTTAGCCCACTATCCACTTGAACCAATTTTCTTGCTTGATCCATTGCCCCTTTATGGACTTGAACACATTGTATTTTGGCCCAGAGACAATGGGGTGTGATGTGTTTAGGCTGACCCTTGCAAGGAATGATGATGGGAGGGTTGGAGAATTTGTGGGTGGAGGGAATGAGGGTGGGTATGACACGAATGGGAACCAATGCCATTTTATCATTTGTATGCATGATCTAGGCTCAGTCATTATACTGGCGGATGAAAGAGATCGTAGAAGTAAGTGTAATTCGTAAGGTCATTTGTGATATGAGCAGGCAATTTGACCCATCAAGGCTACTCCACCATTGAATCGTCGCTGATTTACCTCTCCCTCCTAACACCACTCTCCTGCCTTCTCCCCATCACCCCTTACACCTGATGAATTGAACGAAACCGCTCAGAAGGTGTTTGACAAAGTATAGCTATAAAAAGATGCCGGTTTATCCAAAGACGAGCCCAAAATGCTGGAGTAACGCAGATGGTCAAGAAATATCTCTGGTGAAAATTGATGGGTAACATTTTTGGTCAGGACCTTTCTACAGACCATCTGAACATGGGTCCCAACTTCAAACATCACCTGTCTATTTTCTCCAGAGATGCTGCCTGACCTGTTGAGTTAGTCCAGCATTTTGTGTTCATCTTTGAAAACGTATAGGACAGATTAATGCAATGTAATCTAAATAGTGTGTAAAGCAAGTGTTGCCAAAAACTCACACCGAATTAAAAATCTCTCCTAAGAAACGACAGAGGCATAGATTGACTCAGTGTTCTCTGGAGTCCCAGTACAGTGGGGTTTCCGAATGCCCTTTGGGCAGTTGCGATGAAAATTGACATCTGCGTAGCCGACAGCGTTTTCAGCCGCATGCTGCCTTGATCTCGACTTCCTTTGACAATTCACCACTGCATACGTGATTCCACCTTCATTGTTGTCCAAATGGCCACCTGCCCTGGTGTTTTCCAGATTTGAATCAACGTGGTTCCCTTCCAACACTGCCATTTCCTGAAATATAACAAAATCCCATTTTACAACCTAATAGATTTGAAAGGTCCTCAACAGATGTCTATTACAAAGTAGGTCTCAAACTGTTCAGTGTACAGAACAAGCCATGGCTGTTGTTTACAACACAAAGATAGCGCAGCACGGTGCAGCAGCGGTAGTGTTGCTGCCTGACAGCGCCTACAACAGGTTTGTATTTTAGGTTAATTGGTTTGGTTTAATTGCAAATTGCTCCTAGTGTGTGTAGGATAGTGTTCGTGTGCGGGGTCACCAGTCGGCGTGGGCTCGGTGGGCCAAAGGGCGTGTTTCTGCGCTGGATGTCTTAACTGGAGTGGACTGGTGTTGCTAAACGGCATGTGTAAACACAGATAATTCAATATTATATATTCTTCTTCACTCAGAAAATGTATATTTCACATTGTTACCTGTGTGTCATTGTTGTCTTCACCGTGTGATGTATTGTACTTGGATTCTGGAAAATATGTTGTCGATAGAGCCATATCAGGAACAGGTTTAAACATCATTCATTCATATATTTCATTCATGTGTTCCATGTACCTTCTATATCTCTCGTTTCCCTTTCCCCTGACTCTCAGTCTGAAGAAGGGGCTCGACTCGAAACGTCACCTGTTCCGTTTCAATAGTCAAGGGAGTTTTATTGTCATATGTCCCAGATAGAACAATGACAATCTTACTTGCTGCAGCACAATAGAATATGTAAACATAGTACATAACGGGTGAGAGAAAAACGTTCAGTGTGTATATATACACATTCACACATACTCAATCTGTTTATTTTATCCAGCTAAGCTGAGAACTACTATATTTGAAGATTTTCTGTTGCGCTGCTGGCAACATGTCGCTTCTGACCCGCTAATTGCTAGTGCATTTTATGTTTATCTTCAGTGTAAACCACCATCTGCAGTTCCTTCCAACACACGAATGTTGTCACAACTTTATATTTAGGGGAACCCCAAAAGTACTGCAGTATATTTGCACTACGGAGCAAGAATCTGCCCTCTTGTTCTGGTTACTTTACGTAATGTTCAGTATGGAACATAGAAACATAGAAACATAGAAATTAGGTGCAGGAGTAGGCCATCCGGCCCTTCGAGCCTGCACCGCCATTCAATATGATCATGGCTGATCATCCAACTCAGTATCCCGTACCTGCCTTCTCTCCATACCCTCTGATCCCCTTAGCCACAAGGGCCACATCTAACTCCCTCTTAAATATAGCCAATGAACTGGCCTCGACTACCCTCTGTGGCAGAGAGTTCCAGAGATTCACCACTCTCTGTGTGAAAAAAGTTATTCTCATCTCGGTTTTAAAGGATTTCCCCCTTATCCTTAAGCTGTGACCCCTTGTCCTGGACATCCCCAACATCGGGAGCAATCTTCCTGCATCTAGCCTGTCCAACCCCTTAAGAATTTTATAAGTTTCTATAAGATCCCCTCTCAATCTCCTAAATTCTAGAGAGTATAAACCAAGTCTATCCAGTCTTTCTTCATAAGACAGTCCTGACAACCCATAAATCAGTCTGGTGAACCTTCTCTGCACTCCCTCTATGGCAATAATATCCTTCCTCAGATTTGGAGTCCAAAACTGTACGCAATACTCCAGGTGTGGTCTCACCAAGACCCCGTACAACTGCAGTAGAACCTCCCTGCTCCTATACTCAAATCCTTTTGCTATGAAAGCTAACATACCATTCGATTTCTTCACTGCCTGCTGCACCTGCATGCCTACTTTCAATGACTGGTGTACCATGACACCCAGGTCTCGCTGCATCGCCCCTTTTCCTAGT
Source organism: Amblyraja radiata (assembly GCF_010909765.2). Taxonomy (NCBI): domain Eukaryota; kingdom Metazoa; phylum Chordata; class Chondrichthyes; order Rajiformes; family Rajidae; genus Amblyraja; species Amblyraja radiata. The sequence goes on from NC_045979.1 coordinate 33,497,690, forward strand.
CGGCCACCATTTAGATATTCCCTGTGCTCTACCCATCCCTCCCTAAAGCTGCCTAACCATACCTGATCTCCCGGTTGCTAAACACTTTAACACTCCCTCCCATTCCCACACTAAACTTTCAGTCCTGGGCCACCGCCATTGTCAGAGTGAGGCCCAGCGCAAATTGAAGGAACAGTACCTCATATTTCGCTTGGGCAGCTTACACCCCAGCTTGAGTTCCCTAACTTCAAGTAGTCCTTGCTTTACCTCTCCCTCCATTCCCCGCTCCTTCCCAGTTATCTGACCAGTCTTATTGTCTCCGACTATATTTCATCTCTGTACTGCCATTCTCCTGACATCAGTCTGAAAAAGGGTCTCAAACCGAAACATTACACATTCGTTCTCTCCAGACATGCTGCTTATTTCGCTCAGTTACTCCAGCATTTTGTGTCTATCGCCCTAACCTTATCTGCGCCAACAGGTTTTCAAAAGTGCATGTGATAGTAGAATTAAGCTATTTGGCCCATCCATCTACTGCGTCATGCAATAATGACCGATCTATCTCTTCCTCCTAACCTCTTTCTCCTGCCTTCTCTCCATAATGCATGGCACCTGTAGTAATCAAGAATCTATCTATCAATGCCTTAAAAATATATATTGATAGCCTCCACAGCCTAATGCGGCAAATATTTACTCATTCACTACCGTCTGACTAAATAAATACTTCCCCATCTCCATCCTAAAGGAATTTCCTTTAATTCTGAGGTTATGACCTCTTGTCCTAGGCTCTCTCACTAGTGGAAACATCCACTCTACATCCATTCTATACAGGACGTTCACTAATTGATCTTTCAATGATCTCCCCCCACCTCTTTTCCCTCTTTTCCTTTTGTATGATGGGTCTTGGATCTGAAATGTTAACTGTTTTACTTTCCACTGATTCAGTGAACTTTCAGGTTTTCATCGGCGGTGGAGATAGTTGGCAGCTTCAAGTTCATGGGTGTTCACATCTTGGACTACCTGTCCAGGCTAGACCTGCCATGCCTCAACTACCTCCTCTGGCAGCTCCTGCCATATACCCACCGCCCTCTGTGTGAGGGAGGTATGTTGTACGTTGTCTATGTCCCTGTGAGGCTGCAGGCGTAATCTTCATTGTAACTGTACTTCACCGTGCTTGTGCATGTGACAATAAACTCGAAATAACCTGATTTGAAATACAACAGCTAATCACACAAAGCATATTTTAACAGCTGAGAGGATGAGAGTATCTCTGTAAATCTTACTTCTACCTAGCCTCTTAGTTCTAACGCATCTCTGCCATTTCACACTCAGACAGTTTCTGTACAATAATGTTAAAATAACAGTTTTTGTCACCGAGTCACCATGATAGCATCAAACATGATAACATTATTGATCATTCATGCTTCCTCCTACATTTTAATACTTTAATGCAGGGCATTTGTTGATTAGAACAGAATTAAATCTCTAGACATTCTGCAAGGGACTGAGACATGTATTGTGAAATTATTTAAGGGAAATCAGAAACTCACCCTTGGTTTTATGCTTTCGGTACCAAAGGAAGGCAATGATGAGAATCAGGAGAAGCACAGTGACACCAGACACAACTATGTAATTGATCCTGTCGGACAGAGAATAGGGAAGAGTGAGGTATGGCTCATCATTGATTCTTGGCCTTCAGTAAAGAACAAAAGTCAAGCATTTATTTGGCACATTTCATGATTTTTTTTCAGTGTGCAGCAAAGGAAATGAAGTGTAGAGTCAGGGTTGGTGGGTAATGCAGCAGCTAATCTGCTCACAGTAAAGTGACATTAACCAATGACCATGAAACTGGTTGAAGAACAATTGCGTCCAACCATTAAGGAACAATGCATGGGAACTGTTACACTTTTATAGCAATTGTTAGTTTAGTTTAGTTCAGCTGAGTTTGGTTTAGTTTAGTTTAGTTTAGTTTAGATTAAGTTAGTTTAGTTTAGAGATACAGCATGGAAACAGGCCTATCAGCGCACTAAATCTGCGTTGACCAGCAATCCCCAAACATTAGATCTACCCTATACATACCCTGAGACAATTTACAAACCTTCATGTTTTTGAAATGCTGGGAGAAAACTGGAACACATGGAGAAAACAGGAGAAAACTGGAGAAAACCCACGTGATCACTGAGAGAATGAACAAACTCCATACAGACAGCAACCGTAGTCAGGATTGAACACAAGTCTCTGGGGCAGTACGGCAGCAACTCTACCGCTGTGGTACCATGAACAATAAGTGAATGGATGAATGAATAAATGAATGTGTTTTTTGGCCAAGTATTCACTTTTTAGGGCCTTGGCGTTGTGAGGCTGTGGTTCCACTGGCTGTGTCAATGTGTATTCAGATTATTACTCCAACAGGCCTTTAATGCCAATGAACGGAAAACACAACTTTCTCCCAATTGGAGCAATCCCAATCAAAACACCAGCAATTAGTACATGGCACGTTTCATTGAAAACAGAGTAGTTTACCATGAAGTATACTTGGATCTTTTTGAAGTTTCACAAGAATATTCAAGTCCTGTTGGAACAAGGGAATAAAAATCAGTTTCACTGCTTTTCACTTGCAGTTAAACAAGAGAGCATGCTTGTCAGATGTAAGGAGTTTATAGGTTTAATAGACAGGGCAATGTTTTTTCAGTGTAATTTGCAGCAAATGGGAGATGTTGTCATGAAACCCTGCGTGGGGTTTCTACGAGATCTTCGGTTTCCTCCCACACTCCAAAAACCTACAGGTTTGTAGGTTATTTCTCTAAACTAAAGACGTGCAGGTTTGTAGGTTAATTGGCTTCAGTAAATTGCCCCTTAATTTAGAATTGTCCCTAAATTGTAGAATTAGTGTAGCACGCTGGTTCTCCGGAGCTATTATAGGTGTGCAAAGCTATGAGGGACATATATAGGGTACTTTGTGGGAAATCAGCACAGCAGATGTGCATAGAAGTGGAAAACATAGGGTTGGGTTCAGGAGTAGACTATTTGGAGGGTATCTGAGCAAGAAATATTTTTAAACCAAGATGGTGGTGGCACTTAAATTGCCAAGTCTAAGAAGACTATCGATGAGGGGCTGGTAAATGGGATTAGTATCGATGGTACGTAATGATAACACAGTGGATCAAAGCTGATAGTGTTGTCTAGGAGTTAACTGTGGCCACATTTACTAATAATTTCTGTTCCCTTCCCATGTTCGCGCGTCGGTCATGTGGAGATGATGGAAAGTGAAAGTGCTTGGACTGATGTCACTACAAACCTAGTTTAAAGCTGTGTAAACATAAGAGGACGTTCTAGCCGGGAAGCTGGTCTACACCAGCACTGGGGAATCTGTTTCTGGAGCCCAGCAACCAAGTATTGACAAATGGGCCATAATTCCACCATATTAATCTTGATAAATTAATTAAATAACGTGCATGGATTTCAGGGTGTCGGGGTTTATGGGGAGAAAGCAGGAGAATGGGGTGAAGAGGAGAAGATAGATCAGTCATGATTGAATGGTCTATTACTGCTTCTATCACTTAATCTTATGAACCACCCCACCGCACTTCCCCTTCTTCTCCTCATCCCCTCCACTACTTACCAGTGCCGTTGATTTTCACTGGGAAACTGCAGGGCACGTCAATGCTGGAGATGGACACGTTGACCATTTCACTGGATTTTGATCCCCGTTTATTTGAGGCTGTGCAAGAATATTGATGGTGCTGGTGTTTGAAGGATTGACAATGTAGATCCAGGGCATTGTTGTCTGAGATCTTGGAATTCCCAGATGGGGTCTTTTCATACCAGGTGTAGGTAATGGGAAGGGATCCCCGGACCGACTCACATGACACTGACACTGAGCCCCCGAAACAGGAGACATTGGCTGGTGACAGAAATACAAGCACAGGAACAGACACGGGTTCTGTGGGAAAGGAGCAAACAGTCAGACACTGAGTGAACATCTGAAAATCAATCACACGCCAATATCCAACATCTCTGTATCTTAGCCAGAGCCGACAGGTTGGAATCTGACCCATCCATCTACATAGAGTCATAGAGTCATACAGCGTAGAAACAGGCCCTTCGGTCTAACTAGCCCGCACTGGCCAACACGACCAATCTACACTAGTTCCACCTGCCCATGATTGGCCCTTAAACCTCTAAATTTATCTTATTCATGTACCTGTTCAAATTTGTTTTAAATGTTGCGATAGTACATGCCATAACTACTTCCGTCGGCTGGTCGTTTCATATACCTACCAACATTTGTGTGAAAACGTTACTCCCCTGCTTCTTGTTAAATCATTCTCCCCCCCCCCCCCCCCCCTCATCTTAAAACAATGTTCACTGGTTCTCGATTCCCCTACTCTGGGCAAAAGACTGTGCATTTACTCGATCTATTCCTCGCATGATTTTGTACCTGCCAGAAGATCATCCCTCATCCCCCTGCGCTCCAAGAAATAAAGTCCTAGACTGCTCAACCACTCCCTGTAGGTCTGGCCCTCAACTCACCACAACATCCTTGTAAGTCTTCTCTGCACCCTATCCAACTTGACAGGATATTTCCTTTAACATGGTGATTAGAACTGACCACGAATCAGACAAATCATCAGACCCATCTTGGATTCTCTTTTACATTTTAGGACTTGCCAGCAGGAAAGGGGAGCATCGTTTATGCAGCACCGTCAGATATTCAAAGCAACAAGGAAGCTACCCATTTGTCTAATCAAAATCAAACTGTGTATGCAGGAGTGCAATTATGAAGGAAATGGACAGGGACACTCCAGTACAGATGAGGACAATGTCAGCTACTCAGATGTTGCATTTCCAAGCGACAGCCAAATTGCCCGTTAGAATGCTCCCTCTCCTCACAATCCATTTACCAGATTTACACTTCTCTGTGTCTCTCCATCCTCCCAGCTGCCAGAACTACCATGTCTGGCAGAGAGTGGTGAATTTCTGGGTGAATTTTACGCAGAGAGTGGTGAATCTCTGGAACTCTCTGCCACAGAAGGTAGCTGAAGCCAGTTCATTGGCTATATTTAAGAGGGAATTAGATGTGGCCCTTGTGGCTAAAGGGGTATGGAGAAAAGGCAGGTACAGGATACTGAGTTGAATGATCAGCCATGATCATATTGAATGGCGGTGCAGGCTTAAAGGGCCGAATGGCCTACTCCTGCACCTATGTTCTATGTTTCTATGTCTATGTCTGCCACTGTGCCAGTACATAGCAGCACCAGCTCTCTTTGTTTTACAATTCCAGCATCTGCAGTTAATTTTCTTTTAACATGAATCTCTGCCACAATTCTACAATACCAACATTCAAACACCTCATTAGTGCAACAGTATCACGATTAACAATTTTTTAACTTCCTTGTGTAAAATAGTTGATGGTGATAATGAGGTGTGTGAATTGCGGTATTGTAGAATTGTGTGTAGGGAGCGAATGGGAAAATGGAATAACATAGAACTAGTGTGACCTGTGATCGCTAGTCGGTGTGGGCTCGGTGGGCCGAAGGATCCGTTTCCATGTTGCATTTGTAAACTACAACTAAACATCCCGGTGAACCTTTTCTGTAACCTCTACAAACCTTTCACATCTTTTGTTTTATGAAGCGGCGACCAGAACTGTGCACCAGCCTCCCACCTAACAAGTGTTTTATGCAGATGCCAAAGTGGAGACATAAAGTCACTCATTGGGAAACCTACCTTCAGATACTTGGAGATGTACTTGAAATGTTGGTTCGCCAGTTGCAGTAATTCCACATCTGTACCATCCTGTATCTCCAGAGTGAAGATCCTCCACAGTCACAGTAAATATTCCTCGTGCCGGGTTATCTGTGATTGACACTCTTCCGTTCTGTCCATATTTCTCATTTGTTTCCACTACATGTGTACACTGGCGACTTATCCCAGGGCACCAGTATTTTGTGTGTGAGCGGTACACTGCTGCATAGTGACAATCGATTGTGATCGCTCTTCCCACAACCCCTCTTACTTCGCTCTCAGCCCACAGTGCACCTGAAACTGGAAACATATTTCGTAAATTGAAGAGCAAAATTAGCCTTTCACAAACATACACATTATAGTATTCATCAATGTGTACAGGGGAGTCCGCCCAATCATTTTCCTAACTGTGTTGAATTCGACCTAGATTGCGACGAGAGACAGATTCTGTACACCGTCCCTCACCACTTGCACAGGTCGTTCCAAAGCGCTTCCCAGCCTGTTGCAATTGGAAGGCGCTGTCTAGGGAGTCTTGGTGAGTTGCTGTAGTGCATCGTGCAGATGGTGCAAACTGCTGCTGCTCTGCATCAGCGGGGGACGTTGAGGATGGGGTGTCTATCAAGCGCGATTCTGGGTCATGACAGACGAAGCACAAGTGTTCAGCAAAACTGTGGCCTAGGCCACTGCTTCTTAAACTGGTGATTGGTTCACCCAAGGGTGAATGAGATTATTTTGGGGTGAATTAGCTAATTCATGTTTTTTTTTTGCTCATGTGACAAAATAAATAATCTATAAAATTATACACAAGGGAGAATAAGATGAATATTACCAAAAAAACATAAGAACATTTAGTAGAGGTTGAAGGAAATTTTGTGATAAAGACTCAAGTGTGAATGACACTGAAATAGTTTAAGATGCACTGGCCTTGGCTGCGCTTGTTCTCACTGATGTAAACCTTCCACACTCTCTTCTGGACTTCCAATCTGACCGTCTCCACACCTACCGGGAGTTTCATTCCAAAATTATCTTTGACAAAAGTAAGGGTTATATGTGATGGAGTGACGGCCAAGTAGATTCCAAATTAATTTTGTGAGATTACTGGAGTTCCAGTGATTCTCACAAATTAACAGAGTTAAAATCATGAACATGATCATGAAATTGCACATTAGACAGGTCTAAAGAAGAGTTTCGGCCCGAAACGTGGCCGTCGCTCCATAGATGCTTCTGCACCCGCTGAGTTTCTCCAGCACTTTTGTCTACCATGAAATTGTACATCCCTATTTATAAATGATGATGGATCAATTATAATTAATTTGGTTGCATTCTCTGTCTCAAAGTAACTGTGAGATCTTAAACGGCCGCCAGAAAATCATTTTTAAGGCTGAAGGCAGAAATTTGATAGAATGCTCTCAACCCGTTGTGATAAGTGCAGGTCTTTCGCTCTTTTCGAAGCTCAACACCTCCCAGGTGAAAGCAACAAGCAATTATTTGCCAGTCCCTCAATCAAATTCTCGCTTTTACGCCATGAGCTCACGGTGGCTGCAATGATGCCGCCTTCAAATACCTAGAAACCCACGAACATCACCACAAGGTGAAAAGCAGCAGCTCCAAGAACACGAGAGGAATTGTGAAACAGTATTCCCACGGGAAAATAACACTCACCTGTATTGTTCATTTCTGTCACATAACTGCACGTTGCTGCTCCTTTGAAGACTTTCACGTTGAGTATTTCACTGGGTTTTGTCCCACGAGTATTTGCGGCCGTGCAGTAATATTGACGGTGTTGACCTCCGAGGATTTCACAACTCAGATCCAGTTGATTTTCATACAAGATCGTTGACCACCCATGTTCGTTCTTCTCAAACCATGTGTAATGGATGGGAAGGGATCCACGGACAGACTCACACGACACTGACACTGAGCCTCCGAGACGTGAGGCATTTGCTGGTGACAGATATCTGAGCGCAGGAGCAGACACGTGTTCTGTGGGAATGGAGCAAACATTCAGTCACCTGTATGAACAGTTAAACACTAAACACATGCTAAATCTCAGCAGCCCTTTATCTCAGCCCGAACCGTCCGGTTGATATCTCACCGGCTCATCTACATCTCTGTAAGTGTGCGAAGCCCAAAAACTGAAGAAGGTTAGAGTTATAGAGAACCGAAAGATGCCCATCACAACAGCTCATTCATGCCGACCAACATGTCTTTCTAGGCCATTTCCATATGTCCACGTTTCTCCTTTATCACTTGCAATGATCCCAATCTACTCAACTGTCCAAAATGTATTTTAAATGCTATTATTCTAACTGCCTCAACAACTTCCTCTGGCATCAGGTTCCATATAAATATCATCCAATGTGTGGACAATGTTGTCCCTCAAAACAGAAGTTGGGATGTTATGTTTCAGTTGTACATATGTTGTTGAGGTCGAACGTGGGCGAATTGTGTTCATCTGTACAAAACGTGCCACTACGGCCAATGGCACCCTCTTTCAATAGTTCCCATTACCTCTGTCCTCCACTTTCTCATCCCACACATCGTGGGAAAATGAACATGCTTCTCGTGATTGATACATTTCTATAAGTTCCTCGCTCAATAATTTCCACACCAAGGAATGAAGTCTGTGTTTGTCCAATCGCTCCCTGCGTCAATCCCATCCTGTCCAGGCAGCGTCGCCCTAAAACCTTTCTGCACGCTGTCCACGTCAACGGCGCTTTTCTTGGAGCTGAGGGACTAAAGCTGAACACAATTCCCAAAGTGTGGACTCAACATCTGCACGTCTGATGCAGATTATTTCAAATTATTTTCTGAATGTCCTCACTGATGAAGACCAGCGTGCCAAAAACCCTATTCAATGCCTTGGAATTGAAAGGCGAAAATTAATTACGATCTTTAAGATAGACACAAAATGCTGGAGTATCTCAACGGAGCAGGCAGCATCTCTCGAGAGAAGTAATGGGTGACGTTTCGAGCCGCGACCCTTCTTCAGCCTGAGGGTCATGAGAAAGGGAGACAGAAGAGAAAAGAAAGGATAAGGTGTGAAAACAACTGATCAAAAGAAAATGTAGAATCGATAATTGTCAGCTGAAGGGAAGCTGACAACGAGGCATACAATTAGTAAAATATAATCAAGATGTCATTGAAGCTAATGGGGGGGGGGGGGGGGGAGGAGTAAAGCAAGTGTGACGAAGTTAGAGAAGTCAATATTCAAACCAATGGGTTGTAAGCTGCCCAAGCGAAATATGACGCGCTGTTCCTCCAATTTGCGTTCGGCCTCACTCTGACAGTGGAGGAGGTCCAGGACAGAAAGATCAGTCTGGGAATGGGAGGGGGAATTAAAGTGTTTAGCAATCGGGAAGTAGCGTAGGCCGAGGCAGACTGAGCGGAGTTGTTCAGCGAAACGATCGCCGAGTCTGCGCTTGGTCTCCCATCTACAGTATCCGCTTGTTCACACCTGGAGTGAATCTCTGCCTCACCCGAAAAGACTGTTGGAGTCCTTGGACGGAGTAGAGGGGGGAGGTGTATGGACAGGTGTTGCATCCGATGCAGTTGCTGGGGAAGGGGTGGTTTGGGTGGGAAAGGACGAGTTGACCAGGGAGTTGCGAGGGGAACTGTCACTTCGGAGAGCAGAAAGCGGTGGATATGTAAATATGTGGCTAGTTGTGGGATCCCGTTGTAGGTGGCGAAAATGTCGGATGATTATATGCGACCGAGGATTATATGTTGTGTGCGACGGCTGATGGCGTGAAAGATTAGTTTATTCTGCTTACCACCTGGGAAATGTCGGGGTGGAGAGGCTGGCTGGCTGCCGGGCGGTGGGTGGACAGTGGCTGCTGGGGGTGGGGGCGCATTGACGGGGCAGAGGGGGAGAGAGGGCGCGGGGTAGAGAGGGAGTGACTGATCCCTGAGGTGGGGTCGGGGAGCCGGATGACCTGCCCCGGGAGGAATAAATACTGTCTGTTGAGCTCTGGGGACTGATTCCCTGTTTATTATTCTCCGGGTATTCAGACCGCGAGCAACACTTGATTCTCACTGATCTGTCAGATTATTAGTTTGAGTCGGAATGCAAACCTCTGACAGGGTGACATTTCATACAGTTCAGAGGTAGGGGAATGTTCTGAGCATCCCACTTGAAGTGGTGGCCGCTCAGTGGGACAGAGCCCGCACTGGGTGAGAGCAACATGAGTGTGGTTTCCCGACCCCCCGCCCGCTCCCCGCAGGTCTCTGCACTGCTGCGGAGCCTCTGGATATCGGTGCTGCCCTGACCCTTCCCGGAGAAAACATGGATCAGGCATTTCAGTGGAGACGTCAAGTCAATCGCTGCGAAACGTACCGTCAGATACTTGGAGTTGTACGATAAACGTTGGATGGGTGGCAGATGTTGTAATTCCACATCTGTACCATCCTGTATCTCCAGAGTGAAGATCCTCCACAGTCACAGTAAATGTTCCTCGTGCCGGGTTATCTGTGATTGACACTCTTCCACTCCGTCCGTGTAGCCCATTTGTTTTCACTAATACTGTACATTGGCGACTCCTCCCACGGCACCAGTATTTTGCGTGTGAGCGGTTCTCTGCTGCATAGTGACAATCGATTGTGATCGCTCTTCCCACAACTCCTCTTATATCCCCCTGTCCCCACACTTCACCTGAAACTGAGGGGAGAAACTTTCAGATGGAGAGCAAATTAACTGTTTAATGGAAATAGATACATTTTGAAGATTACATGAAAGAAAACTTAAATCGTTCCATGATGTGTCATATTGCTTCACGGCCAATGTCTCCGGTCTGAAGTGCAGGCAGTGCTGTTATTGTACCAGTTGTGTCCCCGGGTCAGTACAATTAGGGTTCACTTCCCACTCCAGATCCCTGAGCAGAAACTGGGCTGGGATCGCAGTGCGGTACTGAGGGAGCGCGGCAGTGTTGCAGGAGCTGCCTTTCAATAATCCCAGGCGGTGCCCGGCCTCTCATCCTACAGAAATACCCCACTTTGCTATTTGATTGGCGCTGCCGCCGGCTGCGCTGCCAACATTCATCTCTCAACCGACACTGGGCCGGACCCGTGTTTAGACCTTCACCGCCTTTACAACGCCCTGACTGAGGACAGAGGACAGACGGGTTACAATCCCTGAGGAGGCGCTGTCCTGAACGGCTGCCTGTCCTGCAGCTGTCCGGTTTTTTCACTTCTTTTTTATTATTTTTAGCACGTTAAAGTGTGTAGTCGGGGGGTCTAATCTTTTTATGTGTGGGGGGTGGTGGGGGGGGGGGGGGGGGACTGCTTTTTCAAGTCCCTACCTGGTCGGAGAGGCTGCCTTCCTCCGAGCAGCACCTTCGAACGGTCCTCGTGGCCTACCAGCGGGTTCTGGAGCGACGTTTCCCTGAGGGGACCTGGCCAGAACCTCGGCTTTGGCGGCGGCACAGCGCCGGAGCGCTGTGGCCGAGCGGGCGATGCCTTTCCTGGGTCGCCGCGCTGGAACTCCAGTATGCTGGGACCGCCGATGAAAACATTGTGGAGCCGCGGTTCTGTGGAGCGGCCAGCTGCGGTGCTGAACTTTACATCCCGGAGCCTGGGATCTCTCGCCGAGATCGCCAGTGTGTGGAGCACCGTTCAACGCGGTCTGTTGGCTTGGAAGCCGCGGTCTCCCGGTGGGAAGGCGGCCATTCCTGGCACCCCAAGCCGCTGAGGGTTCTCCCGACGCCGGAGCACCATCACCCGGCGAGAACATCGGGCGCCGTGGGGGCGACTGTGGAGGCCTCAATAGGCCCGACTCTGGGTGGACAAGAGGATGGGGTCTGGACTTTGTGCCCTCCCCCACAGTGGGAACCACTGTGGGGGGATGTTTTTGTGTTTGGTGTTGAACTTCTTGATTGCTATGTTGTATTTTTATTAGTGTGCTGCAAGGACATCTGAATTTCCCCTGAATAAAGGGATTAATAAAGTAAATCTAATCTAATCTAATCTACTCTAATCTAATCTAATCTAATAAAGCGGGTCCCTTCCCAGAGAGCGTTACGAACGTGAAAACGCACGCCGCCAGATTCTTCCCAGCTGTTATCAGGCATCTGAAACATCCTGCCACATCCAGAGAGCAATGCCGAACTCCCGTCTACCTCTTTGATGACCCTCGGTCTACCCTTGATCGGAATTTGCTGGCTTTAACTTTCCTTTTCATGTATCTATGCACTGTATGAGGATCGATTGTAATCATGTATTGTCTTTCTGCAAGCTGGTTAGCACGCAAGAAAAAAGCTTTTCACTGTATCTCGGTCCATGTGACAATAAACTAAACTGAATTGGGAGCCAAATGTCCTGCTGCTCATCGGGGACAGTTTATATTCTCAATGTAACTGCCGTTCAATGTAAACTATCATCGTGATGCAGTTAGACCACGGGTAGTGGATAAACTACGAACATAGTCTCGATATTCAAATGTGATTTCAGATCCATCACCACAATGCACTGAATTTCATTTCCCCCATTACATGTCTGCACACACTTAACCATCTCTGCTGTGGAAAGGGTGCACGGGACCCCAACTAACATTGAACATTGGAATAGCAACATCTGGCTTTCACTCACCGGGCAGCGAGGCGATGAGAAGTATGGGAATCCACATTGTTTTATCCATAGTGACAAGGCCAGCACTTTTCTGCCTGTCGTTCAGCTCTGAGCTCACAGATACAACCGCATCTCTCAAATAGCAATGAGGAAGAAGGGAACAGGAAGTCACATCGTGAACCACAGCGAGCCAGCAGCAGCTCGACACGTTGGGTCAGATGATCACAGAGTCATACGTCACGGAAACAGGCCCTTCTCTCCAACGCCTGAGACCAATGTGCTCATCTAAGTTAGTCAAATTTGCCCACGTTCGACCCATATCTCCCCAAAACTTCCCTATCCATGGACCTGTCTAAGTGTCTGTTACATGTTGTTATTGCAGCTGCTTCAGCCACTTCGTCAAGTATGATGTATCCGTAAGGATGGAGCGGCGGTTATCTCTGTACTCAGAGTCTGTTAACACTGAACAGTGGTGGAAATATTGATAGACAAAAAATGCAGGAGCAACTCTGCGGGCCAGACAGCACCTGTGGAGAAAATTGATAGGTGACGTTTCGGGTCGGGACCCTTCATGTAAACAATAATACGTTGGTTAAAATATGACATTGAGAAAGTAGAAACATCTAACGTGTGTACACTTCCGGATTATTCCCTCTTGTTGAATTTGTAAGTGGACCGGCAGATCAAAAATATAATCATTGGAACTTTTGTTGTGACATATTACTGTTGGCAAGGGGCAAAACAGGAAGTTGGCGTCAGGAAGTAGGGAGGTTTCACCTGAAATCAGCTGAGGTTAATTGGAGTTTGACCCTCTCCTCTCTCCTTCAACTCTTCAATTCAACTTTGAAACACTATTGTCATGATATCCATGTTTTGAAAATGAAACATTCTAGTGGACTGTGACGAGGTTTGTCTACAATTACCTCCGGATGGAGATCAGTTGGGAAAGCGGGACGTGGAATGTAACTGACATGTGTAATGTAACTCAAACAAGGGCGAAGTGATACACTTAGTCATGTTAAAGCAAGGTAGATTATGCACGGTGAATTGAATTGTTAACTTGTCTTCTTCGCAATACAGAGCTAATAAATTATCCGAGTTGTGTTCATGTACATTCCATTCTCTCATTTTGTACATCTGCTTGCAAAGATTTCATTCTGTAGGCAACTAGTTGCATTATAACATAACCTAATATCTGCTGCGGGCTATCGTTCTGGGTGTGTTACTTACAGGGGAACAGTGCAGTTTATTCGGGTTGTGTACATCAACGGCAATGTTGTGCATCACGTGGTATCGGTGTAACACACTGATGTGTCCGCCACTGATGTTAGCTGAGCGTTGGCGACCCTCAGTAAAGGATCTTTTGTTGGGAGATATTTCCTGTTTACTTGCCCAACTAAAAACACTGCAGAGAGGAACCGACGATGCAGCATAACAATTTAATTCTGTCTTCATTCACCTTTGACGCATGACTTCTGCAAACACTTCTCAACAATGTATTCGGAAGGGTAAGGTGTGAAAACAAGTGATCAAAGGTGACAATGAGAAAGGAAAATGTAGAATGGACCATTGCCAGTCGAAGGGAAAGTGCCAACGAGGCTCACAATCAGTGAAATGTCATCAGGAAGACAGTGAAACTAATTGGAGAACTAGGACGGGGCGGGTTGGAGACAGGAGTAAAGCAAGGTTTACTTCAAGTTGGAGAAGTCAATATTCAAACCGCTGGGTTGTAAGCTGCCCAATCGAAATATGAGGCGCTGTTCCTCCAATTTGCGTTGGCCTCTCATTGACATTATAGGAGGTTCAGGACAGAAAGATCAGTTTGGGAATGAGAGGGGGAGTCAAACTGTTTAGCAATCGGGAAGTAGCGTAGGCCCAGGCAGATTGAGCGGAGTTGTTCAGCGAAACGATCGCCGAGTCTGCGCAAGGTCTCCCCGATATATAGTAGTTCACACATGGAACAGCGGATATAGTAGATGAGGTTGGAGGAGATGCAAGTGCACTTCTGACTCACGCGAAAAGACTGTTGGGATACTTGTGCGGAGTAGAGGGGGATGGTGTAGGGACAGGTGTTGCATCTCATGCAATTACAGTGGAAGGTTCCTGGGGAAGGGGTGGTTTGTTTGGGAAAGGCCAGGGAGTTGACCAGGGAGTTACGGAGGGAACTGTCTTTTCGGAAAGCAGAAAGCAGTGGAGATGGAAAGATGTGGCTAGTGGTGGGATCCCGTTAGAGGTGGCGAACATGTCGGAGGATTATGTGCTGTGTGCGACGGCTGATGGGGCGAAAGATGAGTTTATTCTCCTTACCACCAGGGAAATGTCCAAGTGGAGAGGCTGGCTGGCTGCCAGACGGAGGGTGGACAGCGACTGCTTGGGGTGGGGGCGCTTGACGGGGCAGAGGGAGAGAGAGAGAGAGAGAGAGAGCGAGTAGTGTGGGGGAGGGAGTGACTGATCCCTGAAGTGGGGGTTGGAAGCGGGCTGCCCTGGCCCGGGTGGACTGACCGCAGTCTGTTGAGCTCTGGGGACTGATTCCCTGTTAATGTATCTGGGTATTCAGAGCGTGAGCAACACTTTTTTCTCATGTATAATTAGTTTGACTGCGAATGCAAACCTCTGAGAGGGTGACCTTTCATGCTGCTCAGAAGGCCTGTGATAACGATGACCATCCTTCTAGTATTCAAAACAATCTCCCATGCATTAGTCTTTCATCACACCGTCGCATCCCATCTGTTTCTGAAATGCATTTCCAGTGTGTTGGCTATTCCAAAGGTCTCTCGTGTAAATTATCATCTTCCTCCCATCAACAGTTTAAGATCATCCAAATATTAGATTAGATTAGA
Source organism: Amblyraja radiata (assembly GCF_010909765.2). NCBI lineage: Eukaryota > Metazoa > Chordata > Chondrichthyes > Rajiformes > Rajidae > Amblyraja > Amblyraja radiata. Next base: position 33,512,818 of record NC_045979.1, read on the forward strand.
TTAGATTCGTTTTATTGTCATTCAGACCTTTCGGTCTGAACGAAATTTTGTTTCCCTGCAGTCATACATATAATTTTTTAAAATGGCAAAAACACACAATCAACACAAATTTAACATCCACCACAGTGAGTTCACCAAACACCTCCTCACTGTGGTGGAAGGCAAAATCTTAAAGTCTCTGTCTCAAATATCACAACGCACACTAAACTGCACTCGGTAAACTAATTTACAGAGTGATACAGCATGGTCTTTCGGATCACCCAGTCCACGGCGACCACTTTCGCATCCACTCCCTACACACGAGGGTGAATTAACAGAGGGCCAATTAACCTACAAACCCACACGTCTTTGGGATGTGGGGGGAAATCCGCACACCCGGAAGAAACGATCATGGTCACAGGGAGAACGTGCTAACTCCACACAGACAACACTCGAGGTCAGGATCGAACCCAGGACTCGGATGCTGTGAGGCAGCGGCACCACTTGCTGTGCCAATGTGTGATTGTCTGACATATCCTTCAATTTACCTTGCAGGCAAGCACAAGGATTGAACCCTGTTTAGCAGTATGGGAGCTGCATGCTTGCAAACTAGCAAGCAAACCGCAGAGTTAAGTCTATGGCACTTCCTCCCCGATGGGTTTGCAGGCCGACTGTGAACATCCTTCCTTGTGTGTTGGTGGGAAGGGCTCCCCAGTCAGATCCTTTTTGCGTTGCATTGTGTTGCACAACCACAGAGCTACACAAGGCAGCTGTGCTCTGGACAAAACTGTTATCCATCTACTTCTGGATTGTGTAATTGGCAAGAAAACTTTATTGACACAGCATTGAAACGGGCTCTTCGGCCCATCGAGACCGTGACAACCAGTGTTCACCCCATATACAATTTACTGTGCAAATGAACCTACAAACCTGTATGTCTTTGGATTGTGGGAGGAAACCGGAGCACCCAGAGAAAACCCATGCGGATTCAAGGAGAACGTACAAACTCCATACAGACAGCAGCAGAGGTCACCAGCGAACCTGGGTCTCATGCGCTGTAAGACAGCAACTCTACCGCTGTGCCACTGTGTTCTACCTGAAACCCACTGACCTGCCAGGGCAAGGTGCTCTCGAAATGCAACACCTGTCCCTTTACCTCCCCCCTCGACTCCATTCAAGGACCCAAGCAGTCGTTCCAGGTGCGACAGAGGTTCACCTGTATGTCCTCCAACCTCATCCACTGCATCCGCTGCTCTAGATGTCAGCTGATCTACATCGGTGAGACCAAGCGGAGGTTGGGCGACCGTTTCGACGAAAACCTCCGCTCGGTCCGCAAGAACCTACCTGAACTCCCGGTGGCTCAGCACTTCAATTCCCCCTCCCATTCCCAATCCGACCTCTCTGTCCTGGGTCTCCTCCATTGCCAGAGTGAGCAACACCGGAAATTGGAGGAACAGCACCTCATATTCCGCGTGGGGAGCCTGCATCCGACGGGCATGAACATTGAATTCTCCCAATTTTGTTAGCCCTTGCTGTCTCCTCCCCTTCCTTAGCCCTCGAGCTGTGTCCTTCCATCCCTCAGCCCTCGGGCTCCTCCTCCTCCTTTGTTTCCTTCCTTCTCCCTGCCACCCCCTATCAGTCTGAAGAAGGGTTTCGGCCCGAAACGTTACCTATTTCCTTCGCTGCATAGATGCTGCTGCACCCGCTGAGTTTCTCCAGAATTTTTGTGTACATTCTTATACTCTACATGTTCTTACTGAATATTTGAGAACCAGAGGACATAGTTTGAGAACCAGAGACGTTGGTTTAGGGTGAGGGGGAAAGATTTAATAGGTACCGAATGGAAGCTGGACTGGATAGGTTTAGAGTGAAATGGGCCAAATGTCTTCAGACAGAGGGTGGTGAGTTTGTGGAATTTACTTCAACAGACAACTGCTGAAGCCAATTCGAAGGATATTTTTTAGGCAGAGATTGACAGATTCCTGATTAGTGTGGGAGTCGGGGGTTATGGAGTGAGGGCAGGTGAATGGAGTTGATAGGGGAAGATAGACCAACCACGATTGAATGCCGAGTAGAGTTGATGTACCGAAAGGCCTAATTCTGCACTTAGAACTTATGAATCTATGAACATTGTTTGTTTGTGGGTTTCTGCTGCAGTCATATCTTGAGAAAAGTAACACCAGTCTGAAGTAGGGTCCTGGCCTGAAATGTCACGCCCATCTCCTTTCAGAGATGCTGCTTGACCCACTTAAGTGTTTTTTTTGTTTTGCTCAACTGCTCATATTAACAGGAAGCACGTTGACCACAGCAAGATGTAGCTCACACATTTGACTCAGAACACAATATTTATTTCCATTGCTCATTGGCCTTTGATGTTCTTGGTTCTTGGTTTCTTGGTCCTCCAAAATATTCCAACTGGAATTTAAACTGGAGGTGGTGAAGGGAGGGATTAAGCCAGAAAGGGTTATTGGGAAGAAAGTGCTACTTTAAATTTAGTTGCATCTGGTCAGGTAACTATAGTTTGGTGGAGATTATTACATGCTTTAATTGTGCGTGGGAAGAACAAATTGCTGTATACATCTTTATTTGTAGCTGGGATCACAAATTGGATCGAATGCCCTCGTCTGCTCCTAATTGGTTTGGGTTTGGTGTAGGTCCTAATCTATGTCTAGCTGACCATTTAACATTTTGTAAAAACAGGTCAAACGGTGAGCTTCACGTCTGTCTTGGAGAGGGTTCCACCCCAGAGAATTCAGAAGTTTTGTGACACTCGCTTCTTTCTCATAGGTGTTAGTAACAAATCGAGCTGCCTGTCTTTGGACACGTTCGATGGAAGAAATGTTTTTATTTGTGTATGGGTCCCATGCTGCAACTGCGTTGTCCAAATGAGGTCTAACGAGGGTGAAATACAGCTTCTCCTTGACAGAAGTTGAACAATGATAAAAGTTGCGCCTCAGGAAGTTTAGGACACCTGTTGCTTTCACTGTTGCATGATGAGTCTGACCATTCCAACGCAGATCATTCTGCAATTTGATGCCAAGATATTTGGTTTGTGTGGATTTATCAAGGGTGGCACCAAGTATATTGTAAGATGTTTCGCCTGGATTCCTCTTTCTGGTGACACACAGTTTCACATTTGGAAGGGTTGAACTGCATGCCCCATTGTTGTGACCACGCAACCATAATATCGAGATCCTTTTGGAGAGCACCTTCATCATCCGCTGACTTAATTGGACGGTACAGCAAACAATCATCAGCGAATAGTCTGGTCGTACTTGCGACTTTTTCATGGATGTCATTTATGTAAAGCAAAAATAGGTGTGGGCCAAGTACTGTGCCCTGAGGTGTACCACTCAACAATGGATGCCAATTGGAGCCCTTTCCGTTCACACACACACGCTGAAGACGTTTTGTCAGGAAACTGGAAATCCATCGTTTCGTGTTGGAACGAATACCATAGAAGTCAAGCTTCCGAAGCAGTCTCTGGTGTGGGATTACATCAAATGCTTTAGAAAAGTCTAGAACAACTAAATCCACGATGACGTTATTATCAAGGTGCTTGGCCAGGTCATTTGTCGTCAGGGTAAGCTGAGACTCGCATGATCTATGCCTCCTAAATGCATGTTGGTTGTCGGCAAGAATATTATGTTTGCTCACGTGTCGCATCAGGTTACTATCAATAATGTGCTCCAGCAATTTGCAGCAAGTACTTGTTAGTGAAACAGGACGACAATTCGCTGGGTTGGTGGTTGAACCCTTCTTAAAGAGAGGAGTGATGTTAGCCTTCCTCCAATCCAGCGGAACATCGCCCGAGTCAAGCGATTGTTGAAAAATGAACTGCAAAACTGGAGCCAGTTCTTCGGCTGCGATCTTGAGGGCTTGATTCTGTATCTGATCTGGTCCGACGTGTTTGTACATTGACTGGAAATGTGTTCAAAACATATAAATGTGTATTGTAGGGTGAACAAATGAATGAACAAATATGTCAGGCTGCAGTAGGTCCCTCATAACTACACTATGCATTAAACTCATAGCTTATCCTTCATCATGTCAATATCCAGTACTAGTTCTATTTCCATAGATCCCGTAATATCTAAGAAACATTTATTCCCAGGCTAGATTGTATTTGAGTCATAGAGTCATACAACACACAAACAGGCCCTTCGGCCCAACTTACCCCTCCTCACTGTGTCTGGACAATTGAGCCAAGGAAAACCTCATCCCTTCACCTGCACTCTCCTGCTCTGTAAGAACTTTGTATATTTCGAAGAGAGTACCTCTAGAGTTGAGACGAGGTCCTGTAGCAATGCTGCTAAGACCGGAATTTCCAATCGATCTTTCTTCTGCTACAGAAATTGCCTTTTTTTGTGGGGGATTTCTGTGGTCATGACAGTTGAATTTTCTTGGTTTCGGATCTCACCCAGAAATGTACAGTTCAGGCAGTGATGTACTCTACCAGTTGGCACTGAGGTGCTCGTAGGTCGTGTGCTCATGTACTGGGGAGGGACGTTGTAGACGGGAAGATTTCACGTGGACTCTGGGCTTGTTTTCAGAATTTTTTTTAAATTACGAATTGGCCAACTTTGGTTACAGATGTCCTGGGGAAGATGCCCTCAGATACAAAGCATTCAGTGCCTTTTACACAACCACATCTACATTACCTTCCTCCCCTAACTTTACCTTGCATTCTCAGTGAGTAGAAACGATAAAGGAATTCATGTATATTACTCTGTTGTGCTGCTGCAAGTACAAACTACATGACAATAAAACACACTTGACTCATTTTTTGCCTTCTAATAGGCTATAACATCTGTGAATATTTCTGCAGTTCCACGCTACATTACTCCATCTCCCCTTGGCTGTGCAGTACCTAGGGATGGGCTCACTTAGGATCATTTTATTTGCAACTGGTCACTGAGGCAGGTAAAATCCAGTCTAGACCAAGTTTCAGTGAGACCCCTTACCGAGGCTTGAGGATCATTTTAGATCTTGGGCTTATTTGCCTTAGCCCACTATCCACTTGAACACATGTCCTTGCTTGATCCATTGCCCCTTTACGGACTTGTACCCACAATATTTTGGACCAGAGACAATGAGTTGTGGTGTGCTTAGACAGACCCTTGCAAGTAATTATGATGGGAATGTTTAATTATTATCTTAATTTACGCAGACCCCACTCTTCTTCGTCTGAATGTTCAATTAACCTACCCTTTGTCTATTATAACGATGTTTCTCTTACCTCTGGCTCTTGTGGATCTCGGCAGGAAACCAGATAATCCTCAATCGAGGGACCGGGTTTCATGGGAACTCGTTCGGGAGTTCAGACTTAATGGATCCGATAGTGCACTTTTCACTCCCCTCGAGGTCCGGAGCAGACAGCAGCCGCTTACTCAGTCATCGGAGATGGTCCCAGTGAGATCCTGCCGACTACGGCAATGTTACATTTCTATCCGCGCTATCAAACAACAAACCCCATTGGTCACTTTAAGAATGTAACAAGTCCTCTTTATTACGCATGCGGGAGTGGGAGAGCGTCCACTAGTCTGGTTACATTATCGTTGCCCCTCGCGGTCCCACTCAATTATTCTTTGCACAGGCAGCATATTTATACATGAATAGTCACAGGTCTAGTTAATCACACAATCAGCACATTCGTGCACCGGTTCTGATTGTTTAGAACAGATGTGTTTTTCTCTGCAGTACAACTCCGTATCGGGACTCTTCCCTTTTTAGTCACAATACCTTTTGCAGTTCTGCAAAACCATTCATTAGTTAGCAATTCTTAGTAAGTAAAGCAGGCTCACCACGCGCAACAAGCAATCTGTAATGTACACATTAACTCTTAAACCCCCATCCATAGTTTAAGAACCAGAGGATATAGGTTTAAGGTGAGGGGGGCAGATTTAATAGGAACCTGAGGGAACCTGGACAGGATAGGTTAACAGCCGTATTTCTTTCCTCAGAGGGTGGTGAATCTGTGGAATTTATTTTAACAGACGGTTGTGGGAGCCAATCCAATGGATATTTCTGACATAGATTGACAATTCCTGATCAATGGGGGTGTCAGGGGTTAGAAAGAGAAGGAAGGAGAATGGGGAAGGGAGGGAAAGATAGATCAGCCATGATTGAATCATGGAGTAGACTTGAAATGCCGAAAGGTCTAATTCTGCACTAAAAACTTTCTAACCTATGCACATTGTATGGTTGTGGGTTTCTGTGGCAGTCATATTCTGAGAAAAGTAACACCAGTCTGAAGTAGGGTCCTGACCTGAAATGTCATCTGCCCATTTCCATTCAGAGATGCTGCTAGACCCACTGAAGTTTTTTTGTGTTTTGCTCAACTGCTCATATTGACAGGAAGCACGTTGACCACAGCAAGATGCAGCTCACACATTTGACTCAGAGCACAATATTTATTTCCATCGCACGATGGCCTTTGATGTGTTTGTACATTGACTGGAAATGTGTTAAAAAAATGTGTACTGTAGGGTGAACAAATTAATGAACAAATATGTCAGCCCCCACTAGGTCCTTCATAACTACACTATGCATTAAAACCATACCTTATCCTTTATCATGTCAATATCCAGTACTAGTTCTATTTCCATGGATCCTTCAATATCTAAGAAACAATTGTTCCCAGGCTAGGTTGTATTCGAGTCATAGATTCATACAACGAAGAAACAGGCCCTTCGGCCCTACTTACCACTCCTCACTACGTGCCATGGAAAACCTAATCCCTTCACCTGCACTCTCCTGCTCTGTAAGAACTTTGTATATTTCGAACAGAGTACCTCTAGAGTTGAGAAGAGGTCATGTAGCAATGCTGCTAAGACCAGCATTTCCAATCGAACTTATTTCTGCTGCATCTTGGGCATCTCTGCCTTAGCCCACTATCCACTTGAACCAATTTTCTTGCTTGATCCATTGCCCCTTTATGGACTTGAACACATTGTATTTTGGCCCAGAGACAATGGGGTGTGATGTGTTTAGGCTGACCCTTGCAAGGAATGATGATGGGAGGGTTGGAGAATTTGTGGGTGGAGGGAATGAGGGTGGGTATGACACGAATGGGAACCAATGCCATTTTATCATTTGTATGCATGATCTAGGCTCAGTCATTATACTGGCGGATGAAAGAGATCGTAGAAGTAAGTGTAATTCGTAAGGTCATTTGTGATATGAGCAGGCAATTTGACCCATCAAGGCTACTCCACCATTGAATCGTCGCTGATTTACCTCTCCCTCCTAACACCACTCTCCTGCCTTCTCCCCATCACCCCTTACACCTGATGAATTGAACGAAACCGCTCAGAAGGTGTTTGACAAAGTATAGCTATAAAAAGATGCCGGTTTATCCAAAGACGAGCCCAAAATGCTGGAGTAACGCAGATGGTCAAGAAATATCTCTGGTGAAAATTGATGGGTAACATTTTTGGTCAGGACCTTTCTACAGACCATCTGAACATGGGTCCCAACTTCAAACATCACCTGTCTATTTTCTCCAGAGATGCTGCCTGACCTGTTGAGTTAGTCCAGCATTTTGTGTTCATCTTTGAAAACGTATAGGACAGATTAATGCAATGTAATCTAAATAGTGTGTAAAGCAAGTGTTGCCAAAAACTCACACCGAATTAAAAATCTCTCCTAAGAAACGACAGAGGCATAGATTGACTCAGTGTTCTCTGGAGTCCCAGTACAGTGGGGTTTCCGAATGCCCTTTGGGCAGTTGCGATGAAAATTGACATCTGCGTAGCCGACAGCGTTTTCAGCCGCATGCTGCCTTGATCTCGACTTCCTTTGACAATTCACCACTGCATACGTGATTCCACCTTCATTGTTGTCCAAATGGCCACCTGCCCTGGTGTTTTCCAGATTTGAATCAACGTGGTTCCCTTCCAACACTGCCATTTCCTGAAATATAACAAAATCCCATTTTACAACCTAATAGATTTGAAAGGTCCTCAACAGATGTCTATTACAAAGTAGGTCTCAAACTGTTCAGTGTACAGAACAAGCCATGGCTGTTGTTTACAACACAAAGATAGCGCAGCACGGTGCAGCAGCGGTAGTGTTGCTGCCTGACAGCGCCTACAACAGGTTTGTATTTTAGGTTAATTGGTTTGGTTTAATTGCAAATTGCTCCTAGTGTGTGTAGGATAGTGTTCGTGTGCGGGGTCACCAGTCGGCGTGGGCTCGGTGGGCCAAAGGGCGTGTTTCTGCGCTGGATGTCTTAACTGGAGTGGACTGGTGTTGCTAAACGGCATGTGTAAACACAGATAATTCAATATTATATATTCTTCTTCACTCAGAAAATGTATATTTCACATTGTTACCTGTGTGTCATTGTTGTCTTCACCGTGTGATGTATTGTACTTGGATTCTGGAAAATATGTTGTCGATAGAGCCATATCAGGAACAGGTTTAAACATCATTCATTCATATATTTCATTCATGTGTTCCATGTACCTTCTATATCTCTCGTTTCCCTTTCCCCTGACTCTCAGTCTGAAGAAGGGGCTCGACTCGAAACGTCACCTGTTCCGTTTCAATAGTCAAGGGAGTTTTATTGTCATATGTCCCAGATAGAACAATGACAATCTTACTTGCTGCAGCACAATAGAATATGTAAACATAGTACATAACGGGTGAGAGAAAAACGTTCAGTGTGTATATATACACATTCACACATACTCAATCTGTTTATTTTATCCAGCTAAGCTGAGAACTACTATATTTGAAGATTTTCTGTTGCGCTGCTGGCAACATGTCGCTTCTGACCCGCTAATTGCTAGTGCATTTTATGTTTATCTTCAGTGTAAACCACCATCTGCAGTTCCTTCCAACACACGAATGTTGTCACAACTTTATATTTAGGGGAACCCCAAAAGTACTGCAGTATATTTGCACTACGGAGCAAGAATCTGCCCTCTTGTTCTGGTTACTTTACGTAATGTTCAGTATGGAACATAGAAACATAGAAACATAGAAATTAGGTGCAGGAGTAGGCCATCCGGCCCTTCGAGCCTGCACCGCCATTCAATATGATCATGGCTGATCATCCAACTCAGTATCCCGTACCTGCCTTCTCTCCATACCCTCTGATCCCCTTAGCCACAAGGGCCACATCTAACTCCCTCTTAAATATAGCCAATGAACTGGCCTCGACTACCCTCTGTGGCAGAGAGTTCCAGAGATTCACCACTCTCTGTGTGAAAAAAGTTATTCTCATCTCGGTTTTAAAGGATTTCCCCCTTATCCTTAAGCTGTGACCCCTTGTCCTGGACATCCCCAACATCGGGAGCAATCTTCCTGCATCTAGCCTGTCCAACCCCTTAAGAATTTTATAAGTTTCTATAAGATCCCCTCTCAATCTCCTAAATTCTAGAGAGTATAAACCAAGTCTATCCAGTCTTTCTTCATAAGACAGTCCTGACAACCCATAAATCAGTCTGGTGAACCTTCTCTGCACTCCCTCTATGGCAATAATATCCTTCCTCAGATTTGGAGTCCAAAACTGTACGCAATACTCCAGGTGTGGTCTCACCAAGACCCCGTACAACTGCAGTAGAACCTCCCTGCTCCTATACTCAAATCCTTTTGCTATGAAAGCTAACATACCATTCGATTTCTTCACTGCCTGCTGCACCTGCATGCCTACTTTCAATGACTGGTGTACCATGACACCCAGGTCTCGCTGCATCGCCCCTTTTCCTAGTCGGCCACCATTTAGATATTCCCTGTGCTCTACCCATCCCTCCCTAAAGCTGCCTAACCCTACCTGATCTCCCGGTTGCTCAACACTTTAACACTCCCTCCCATTCCCACACTAAACTTTCAGTCCTGGGCCACCGCCATTGTCAGAGTGAGGCCCAGCGCAAATTGAAGGAACAGTACCTCATATTTCGCTTGGGCAGCTTACACCCCAGCTTGAGTTCCCTAACTTCAAGTAGTCCTTGCTTTACCTCTCCCTCCATTCCCCGCTCCTTCCCAGTTATCTGACCAGTCTTATTGTCTCCGACTATATTTCATCTCTGTACTGCCATTCTCCTGACATCAGTCTGAAAAAGGGTCTCAAACCGAAACATTACACATTCGTTCTCTCCAGACATGCTGCTTATTTCGCTCAGTTACTCCAGCATTTTTGTGTCTATCGCCCTAACGTTATCTGCGCCAACAGGTTTTCAAAAGTGCATGTGATAGTGGAATTAAGCTATTTGGCCCATCCATCTACTGCGTCATGCAATAATGACCGATCTATCTCTTCCTCCTAACCTCTTTCTCCTGCCTTCTCTCCATAATGCATGGCACCTGTAGTAATCAAGAATCTATCTATCAATGCCTTAAAAATATATATTGATAGCCTCCACAGCCTAATGCGGCAAAGATTTACTCATTCACTACCGTCTGACTAAATAAATACTTCCCCATCTCCATCCTAAAGGAATTTCCTTTAATTCTGAGGTTATGACCTCTTGTCCTAGGCTCTCCCACTAGTGGAAACATCCACTCTACATCCATTCTATACAGGACGTTCACTAATTGATCTTTCAATGATCTCCCCCCACCTCTTTTCCCTCTTTTCCTTTTGTATGATGGGTCTTGGATCTGAAATGTTAACTGTTTTACTTTCCACTGATTCAGTGAACTTTCAGGTTTTCATCGGCGGTGGAGATAGTTGGCAGCTTCAAGTTCATGGGTGTTCACATCTTGGATTACCTGTCCAGGCTAGACCTGCCATGCCTCAACTACCTCCTCTGGCAGCTCCTGCCATATACCCACCGCCCTCTGTGTGAGGCAGGTATGTTGTACGTTGTCTATGTCCCTGTGAGGCTGCAGGCGTGAACTTCATTGTAACTGTACTTCACCGTGCTTGTGCATGTGACAATAAACTCGAAATAACCTGATTTGAAATACAACAGCTAATCACACAAAGCCTATTCTAACAGCTGAGAGGATGAGAGCATCTATGTAAATCTTACTTCTACCTAGCCTCTTAGTTCTAACGCATCTCTGCCATTTCACACTCAGACAGTTTCTGTACAATAATGTTAAAAGAACAGTTTTTGTCACCGAGTCACCATGATAGCATCAAACATGATAACATTATTGATCATTCATGCTTCCTCCTACATTTTAATACTTTAATGCAGGGCATTTGTTGATTAGAACAGAATTAAATCTCTAGACATTCTACAAGGGACTGAGACATGTATTGTGAAATTATTGAAGGGAAATCAGAAACTCACCCTTGGTTTTATGCTTTCGGTACCAAAGGAAGGCAATGATGAGAATCAGGAGAAGCACAGTGACACCAGACACAACTATGTAATTGATCCTGTCGGACAGAGAATAGGGAAGAGTGAGGTATGGCTCATCATTGATTCTTGGCCTTCAGTAAAGAACAAAAGTCAAGCATTTATTTGGCACATTTCATGATTTTTTTTCAGTGTGCAGCAAAGGAAATGAAGTGTAGAGTCAGGTTTGGTGGGTAATGCAGCAGCTAATCTGCTCACAGTAAAGTGACATTAACCAATGACCATGAAACTGGTTGAAGAACAATTGCGTCCAACCATTAAGGAACAATGCATGGGAACTGTTACACTTTTATAGCAATTGTTAGTTTAGTTTAGTTCAGCTGAGTTTGGTTTAGTTTAGTTTAGTTTAGATTAAGTTAGTTTAGTTTAGAGATACAGCATGGAAACAGGCCTATCGGCGCACTAAATCTGCGTTGACCAGCAATCCCCAAACATTAGATCTACCCTATACATACCCTGAGACAATTTACAAACCTTCATGTCTTTGAAATGCTGGGAGAAAACTGGAACACATGGAGAAAACAGGAGAAAACTGGAGAAAACCCACGTGATCACTGAGAGAATGAACAAACTCCATACAGACAGCAACCGTAGTCAGGATTGAACACAAGTCTCTGGGGCAGTACGGCAGCAACTCTACCGCTGTGGTACCATGAACAATAAGTGAATGGATGAATGAATAAATGAATGTGTTTTTTGGCCAAGTATTCACTTTTTAGGGCCTTGGCGTTGTGAGGCTGTGGTTCCACTGGCTGTGTCAATGTGTATTCAGATTATTACTCCAACAGGCCTTTAATGCCAATGAACGGAAAACACAACTTTCTCCCAATTGGAGCAATCCCAATCAAAACACCAGCAATTAGTACATGGCACGTTTCATTGAAAACAGAGTAGTTTACCATGAAGTATACTTGGATCTTTTTGAAGTTTCACAAGAATATTCAAGTCCTGTTGGAACAAGGGAATAAAAATCAGTTTCACTGCTTTTCACTTGCAGTTAAACAAGAGAGCATGCTTGTCAGATGTAAGGAGTTTATAGGTTTAATAGACAGAGCAATGTTTTTTCAGTGTAATTTGCAGCAAATGGGAGATGTTGTCATGAAACCCTGCGTGGGGTTTCTACGAGATCTTCGGTTTCCTCCCACACTCCAAAAACCTATAGGTTTGTAGGTTATTTCTCTAAACTAAAGACGTGCAGGTTTGTAGGTTAATTGGCTTCAGTAAATTGCCCCTTAATTTAGAATTGTCCCTAAATTGTAGAATTAGTGTAGCACGCTGGTTCTCCGGAGCTATTATAGGTGTGCAAAGCTATGAGGGACATATATAGGGTACTTTGTGGGAAATCAGCACAGCAGATGTGCATAGAAGTGGAAAACATAGGGTTGGGTTCAGGAGCAGACTATTTGGAGGGTATCTGAGCAAGAAATATTTTTAAACCAAGATGGTGGTGGCACTTAAATTGCCAAGTCTAAGAAGACTATCGATGAGGGGCTGGTAAATGGGATTAGTATCGATGGTACGTAATGATAACACAGTGGATCAAAGCTGATAGTGTTGTCTAGGAGTTAACTGTGGCCACATTTACTAATAATTTCTGTTCCCTTCCCATGTTCGCGCGTCGGTCATGTGGAGATGATGGAAAGTGAAAGTGCTTGGACTGATGTCACTACAAACCTAGTTTAAAGCTGTGTAAACATAAGAGGACGTTCTAGCCGGGAAGCTGGTCTACACCAGCACTGGGGAATCTGTTTCTGGAGCCCAGCAACCAAGTATTGACAAATGGGCCATAATTCCACCATATTAATCTTGATAAATTAATTAAATAACGTGCATGGATTTCAGGGTGTCGGGGTTTATGGGGAGAAAGCACGAGAATGGGGTGAAGAGGAGAAGATAGATCAGTCATGATTGAATGGTCTATTACTGCTTCTATCACTTAATCTTATGAACCACCCCACCGCACTTCCCCTTCTTCTCCTCATCCCCTCCACTACTTACCAGTGCCGTTGATTTTCACGGGGAAACTGCAGGGCACGTCAATGCTGGAGATGGACACGTTGACCATTTCACTGGATTTTGATCCCCGTTTATTTGAGGCTGTGCAAGAATATTGATGGTGCTGGTGTTTGAAGGATTGACAATGTAGATCCAGGGCATTGTTGTCTGAGATCTTGGAATTCCCAGATGGGGTCTTTTCATACCAGGTGTAGGTAATGGGAAGGGATCCCCGGACCGACTCACATGACACTGACACTGAGCCCCCGAAACAGGAGACATTGGCTGGTGACAGAAATACAAGCACAGGAACAGACACGGGTTCTGTGGGAAAGGAGCAAACAGTCAGACACTGAGTGAACATCTGAAAATCAATCACACGCCAATATCCAACATCTCTGTATCTTAGCCAGAGCCGACAGGTTGGAATCTGACCCATCCATCTACATAGAGTCATAGAGCCATACAGCGTAGAAACAGGCCCTTCGGTCTAACTAGCCCGCACTGGCCAACACGACCAACCTACACTAGTTCCACCTGCCCATGCTTGGCCCTTAAACCTCTAAACTTATCTTATTCATGTACCTGTTCAAATTTGTTTTAAATGTTGCGATAGTACATGCCATAACTACTTCCGTCGGCTGGTCGTTTCATATACCTACCAACATTTGTGTGAAAACGTTACTCCCCTGCTTCTTGTTAAATAATTCTCCCCCCCCCCCCCCCTCATCTTAAAACAATGTTCACTGGTTCTCGATTCCCCTACTCTGGGCAAAAGACTGTGCATTTACTCGATCTATTCCTCGCATGATTTTGTACCTGCCAGAAGATCATCCCTCATCCCCCTGCGCTCCAAGAAATAAAGTCCTAGACTGCTCAACCCCTCCCTGTAGGTCTGGCCCTCAACTCACCACAACAAGATGGCTGCCGTGAAGAGAGAGTGGACGCTGGCACGATTTGGTTGCCGCTGCTCCCTCTTCACACTGTGTTTTTGATTTTCTGTTTTTGGATTGAATCCTGTTTTTAATTTGTGTCTCTGTGATGTCTTTATTACTAGTTATATTCCGATTATATGTTATTCCGATATACTATGTAAGGTGTCCTTGAGATGTTTGAAAGGCGCCCATTAAATAAAATTTATTATTATTATTAACATCCTTGTAAGTCTTCTCTGCACCCTATCCAACTTGACAGGATATTTCCTTTAACATGATGATTAGAACTGACCACGAATCAGACAAATCATCAGACCCATCTTGGATTCTCTTTTACATTTTAGGAATTGCCAGCAGGAAAGGGGAGCATCGTTTATGCAGCACCGTCAGATATTCAAAGCAACAAGGAAGCTACCCATTTGTCTAATCAAAATCAAACTGTGTATGCAGGAGTGCAATTATGAAGGAAATGGACAGGGACACTCCGGTACAGATGAGGACAATGTCAGCTACTCAGATGTTGCATTTCCAAGCGACAGCCAAATTTCCCGTCAGAAAGCTCCTTCTCCTCATAATCCATTTACCAGATTTACACTTCTCTGTGTCTCTCCATCCTCCCAGCTGCCAGAACTCCCATGTCTGGCAGAGAGTGGTGAATTTCTGGGTGAATTTTACGCAGAGAGTGGTGAATCTCTGGAACTCTCTGCCACAGAAGGTAGTTGAAGCCAGTTCATTGGCTATATTTAAGAGGGAATTAGATGTGGCCCTTGTGGCTAAAGGGGTATGGAGAAAAGGCAGGTACAGGATACTGAGTTGAATGATCAGCCATGATCATATTGAATGGCGGTGCAGGCTTAAAGGGCCGAATGGCCTACTCCTGCACCTATTTTCTATGTTTCTATGTCTATGTCTGCCACTGTGCCAGTACACAGCAGCACCAGCTCTCTTTGTTTTACAATTCCAGCATCTGCCGTTAATTTTCTTTTAATCTGAATCTCTGCCACAATTCTACAATACCAACATTCAAACACCTCATTAATGCAACAGTATCACGATTAACAACTTTTTAACTTCCTTGTAAAAAATAGTTGATGGTGATACTGTTGCACTAATGAGGTGTGTGAATGGCGGTATTGTAGAATTGTGTGTAGGGAGCGAATGGGAAAGTGGAATAACATAGAACTAGTGTGACCTGTGATCGCTAGTCGGTGTGGGCTCGGTGGGCCGAAGGATCCGTTTCCATGTTGCATTTGTAAACTACAACTAAACATCCCGGTGAACCTTTTCTGTAACCTCTACAAACCTTTCACATCTTTTGTTTTATGAAGCGGCGACCAGAACTGTGCACCAGCCTCCCACCTAACAAGTGTTTTATGCAGATGCCAAAGTGGAGACATAAAGTCACTCATTGGGAAACCTACCTTCAGATACTTGGAGATGTACTTGAAATGTTGGTTCGCCAGGTGCAGTAATTCCACATCTGTACCATCCTGTATCTCCAGAGTGAAGATCCTCCACAGTCACAGTAAATATTCCTCGTGCCGGGTTATCTGTGATTGACACTCTTCCGTTCTGTCCATATTTCTCATTTGTTTCCACTACATGTGTACACTGGCGACGTATCCCAGGGCACCAGTATTTTGTGTGTGAGCGGTACATTGCTGCATAGTGACAATCGATTGTGATCGCTCTTCCCACAACCCCTCTTACTTCGCTCTCAGCCCACAGTGCACCTGAAACTGGAAACATATTTCGTAAATTGAAGAGCAAAATTAGCCTTTCACAAACATACACATTATAGTATTCATCAATGTGTACAGGGGAGTCCGCCCAATCATTTTCCTAACTGTGTTGAATTCGACCTAGATTGCGACGAGAGACAGATTCTGTACACCGTCCCTCACCACTTGCACAGGTCGTTCCAAAGCGCTTCCCAGCCTGTTGCAATTGGAAGGCGCTATCTAGGGAGTCTTGGTGAGTTGCTGTAGTGCATCGTGCAGATGGTGCAAACTGCTGCTGCTCTGCATCAGCGGGGGACGTTGAGGATGGGGTGTCTATCAAGCGCTATTCTGGGTCATGACAGACGAAGCACAAGTGTTCAGCAAAACTGTGGCCTAGGCCACTGCTTCTTAAACTGGTGAATGGTTCACCCAAGGGTGAATGAGATTATTTTGGGGTGAATTAGCTAATTCATGTTTTTTTTTTTGCTCATGTGACAAAATAAATAATCTATAAAATTATACACAAGGGAGAATAAGATGAATATTACCAAAAAAACATAAGAAAATTTAGTAGAGGTTGAAGGAAACTTTGTGATAAAGACTCAAGGGTGAATGACACTGAAATAGTTTAAGATGCACTGGCCTTGGCTGCGCTTGTTCTCACTGATGTAAACCTTCCACACTCTCTTCTGGACTTCCAATCTGACCGGCTCCACACCTACCGGGAGTTTCATTCCAAAATTATCTTTGACAAAAGTAAGGGTTATATGTGATGGAGTGACGGCCAAGTAGATTCCAAATTAATTTTGTGAGATTACTGGAGTTCCAGTGATTCTCACAAATTAACAGAGTTAAAATCATGAACATGATCATGAAATTGCACATTAGACAGGTCTAAAGAAGAGTTTCGGCCCGAAACGTGGCCTTCTCTCCATAGATGCTTCTGCACCCGCTGAGTTTCTCCAGCACTTTTGTCTACCATGAAATTGTACATCCCTATTTATAAAGGATGATGGATCAATTATAATTAATTTGGTTGCATTCTCTGTCTCAAAGTAACTGTGAGATCTTAAACGGCCGCCAGAAAATCATTTTTAAGGCTGAAGGCAGAAATTTGATAGAATGCTCTCAACCCGTTGTGATAAGTGCAGGTCTTTCGCTCTTTTCGAATCACAACACCTCCCAGGTGAAAGCAACAAGCAATTATTTGCCAGTCCCCCAATCAAATTCTCGCTTTTACGCCATGAGCTCACGGTGGCTGCAATGATGCCGCCTTCAAATACCTAGAAACCCACGAACATCACCACAAGGTGAAAAGCAGCAGCTCCAAGAACACGAGAGGAATTGTGAAACAGTATTCCCACGGGAAAATAACACTCACCAGCATTGTTCATTTCTGTCACATAACTGCACGTTGCTGCTCCTTTGAAGACTTTCACGTTGAGTATTTCACTGGGGTTTGTCCCACGAGTATTTGCGGCCGTGCAGTAATATTGACGGTGTTGACCTCCGAGGATTTCACAACTCAGATCCAGTTGATTGTCATACAAGATCGTTGACCACCCATGCTCGTTCTTCTCAAACCATGTGTAATGAATGGGAAGGGATCCACGGACAGACTCACACGACACTGACACTGAGCCTCCGGGACGTGAGGCATTAGCTGGTGACAGATATCTGAGCACAGGAGCAGACACGGGTTCTGTGGGAATGGAGCAAACATTCAGTCACCTGTATGAACAGTTAAACACCAAACACATGCTAAATCTCAGCAGCCCTTTATCTCAGCCCGAACCGTCCGGTTGATATCTCACCGGCTCATCTACATCTCTGTAAGTGTGCGAAGCCCAGAAACTGAAGAAGGTTAGAGTTATAGAGAACCGAAAGATGCCCATCACAACAGCTCATTCATGCCGACCAACATGTCTTTCTAGGCCATTTCCATATGTCCACGTTTCTCCTTTATCACTTGCAATGATCCCAATCTACTCAACTGTCCAAAATGTATTTTAAATGCTATTATTCTAACTGCCTCAACAACTTCCTCTGGCATCAGGTTCCATATAAATATCACCCAATGTGTGGACAATGTTGTCCCTCAAAACAGAAGTTGGGATGTTATGTTTCAGTTGTACATACGTTGTTGAGGTCGAACGTGGGCGAATTGTGTTCAGCTTCGGCCACTCATCTGTACAAAACGTGCCACTACGGCCAATGGCACCCTCTTTCAATAGTTCCCATTACCTCTGTCCTCCACTTTCTCATCCCACACATCGTGGGAAAATGAACATGCTTCTCGTGATTGATACATTTCTATAAGTTCCTCGCTCAATCATTTCCACACCAAGGAATGAAGTCTGTGTTTGTCCAATCGCTCCCTGCGTCAATCCCATCCTGTCCAGGCAGCGTCGCCCTAAAACCTTTCTGCACGCTGTCCACGTCAACGGCGCTTTTCTTGGAGCTGAGGGACTAAAGCTGAACACAATTCCCAAAGTGTGGACTCAACATCTGCACGTCTGATGCAGATTATTTCAAATTATTTTCTGAATGTCCTCACTGATGAAGACCAGCGTGCCAAAAACCCTATTCAATGCCTTGGAATTGAAAGGCGAAAATTAATTACGATCCCTTTAAGATAGACACAAAATGCTGGAGTATCTCAACGGAGCAGGCAGCATCTCTCGAGAGAAGTAATGGGTGACGTTTCGAGCCGCGACCCTTCTTCAGCCTGAGGGTCATGAGAAAGGGAGACAGAAGAGAAAAGAAAGGATAAGGTGTGAAAACAACTGATCAAAAGAAAATGTAGAATTGATAATTGTCAGCTGAAGGGAAGGTGACAACGAGGCATACAATTAGTAAAATATAATCAAGATGTCATTGAAGCTAATGGGGGGGGGGGGGGGGGTGGGGGAGGAGTAAAGCAAGGGTGACGAAGTTAGAGAAGTCAATATTCAAACCAATGGGTTGTAAGCTGCCCAAGCGAAATATGACGCGCTGTTCCTCCAATTTGCGTTCGGCCTCACTCTGACAGTGGAGGAGGTCTAGGACAGAAAGATCAGTTTGGGAATGGGAGGGGGAATTAAAGTGTTTAGCAATCGGGAAGTAGCGTAGGCCGAGGCAGACTGAGCGGAGTTGTTCAGCGAAACGATCGCCGAGTCTGCGCTTGGTCTCCCATCTACAGTATCCGCTTGTTCACACCTGGAGTGAATCTCTGCCTCACCCGAAAAGACTGTTGGAGTCCTTGGACGGAGTAGAGGGGGGAGGTGTATGGACAGGTGTTGCATCCGCTGCAGTTGCTGGGGAAGGGGTGGTTTGGGTGGGAAAGGACGAGTTGACCAGGGAGTTGCGGAGGGAACTGTCACTTCGGAGAGCAGAAAGCGGTGGAGATGTAAATATGTGGCTAGTTGTGGGATCCCGTTGTAGGTGGCGAAAATGTCGGATGATTATATGCGACCGAGGATTATATGCTGTGTGCGACGGCTGATGGCGTGAAAGATTAGTTTATTCTGCTTACCACCTGGGAAATGTCGGGGTGGAGAGGCTGGCTGGCTGCCGGGCGGTGGGTGGACAGTGGCTGCTGGGGGTGGGGGCGCATTGACGGGGCAGAGGGGGAGAGAGGGCGCGGGGTAGGGAGGGAGTGACTGATCCCTGAGGTGGGGTCGGGGAGCCGGATGACCTGCCCCGGGAGGAATAAATACTGTCTGTTGAGCTCTGGGGACTGATTCCCTGTTTATTATTCTCCGGGTATTCAGACCGCGAGCAACACTTGATTCTCACTGATCTGTCAGATTATTAGTTTGAGTCGGAATGCAAACCTCTGACAGGGTGACATTTCATACAGTTCAGAGGTAGGGGAATGTTCTGAGCATCCCACTTGAAGTGGTGGCCGCTCAGTGGGGCAGAGCCCGCACTGGGTGAGAGCAACATGAGTGTGGTTTCCCGACCCCCCGCCCGCTCCCCGCAGGTCTCTGCACTGCTGCGGAGCCTCTGGATATCGGTGCTGCCCTGACCCTTCCCGGAGAAAACATGGATCAGGCATTTCAGTGGAGACGTCAAGTCAATCGCTGCGAAACGTACCGTCAGATACTTGGAGTTGTACGATAAACGTTGGATGGGCGGCAGATGTTGTAATTCCACATCTGTACCATCCTGTATCTCCAGAGTGAAGATCCTCCACAGTCACAGTAAATGTTCCTCGTGCCGGGTTATCTGTGATTGACACTCTTCCACTCCGTCCGTGTAGCCCATTTGTTTTCACTAATACTGTACATTGGCGACTCCTCCCACGGCACCAGTATTTTGTGTGTGTGAGGTTCTCTGCTGCATAGTGACAATCGATTGTGATCGCTCTTCCCACAACTCCTCTTATATCCCCCTGTCCCCACAGTTCACCTGAAACTGAGGGGAGAAACTTTCAGATGGAGAGCAAATTAACTGTTTAATGGAAATAGATACATTTTGAAGATTACATGAAAGAAAACTTAAATCGTTCCATGATGTGTCATATTGCTTCACGGCCAATGTCTCCGGTCTGAAGTGCAGGCAGTGCTGTTATTGTACCAGTTGTGTCAGTTGTGTCCCCGGGTCAGTACAATTAGGGTTCACTTCCCACTCCAGATCCCTGAGCAGAAACTGGGCTGGGATCGCAGTGCGGTACTGAGGGAGCGCGGCAGTGTTGCAGGAGCTGCCTTTCAATAATCCCAGGCGGTGCCCGGCCTCTCATCCTACAGAAAGACCCCACTTTTGCTGCCAACATTCATCTCTCAACCGACACTGGGCCGGACCCGTGTTTAGACCTTCACCGCCTTTACAACGCCCTGACTGAGGACAGAGGACAGACGGGTTACAATCCCTGAGGAGGCGCTGTCCTGAACGGCTGCCTGTCCTGCAGCTGTCCGGTTTTTTCACTTCTTTTTTATTATTTTTAGCACGTTAAAGTGTGTAGTCGGGGGTCTAATCTTTATATGTGTGGGGGGGGGGGGGGGGGGGGGGGGGGGGGGGGGGGAAACTGCTTTTTCAAGTCCCTACCTGGTCGGAGAGGCTGCCTTCCTCCGAGCAGCACCTTCGAACTGTCCTCGCGGCCTACCAGCGGGTCCTGGAGCGACGTTTCCCTGAGGGGACCTGGCCAGAACCTCGGCTTTGGCGGCGGCACAGCGCCAGAGCGCTGTGGCCGAGCGGGCGACGCCTTTCCTGGGTCGCCGCGCTGGAACTCCAGTATGCTGGGACCGCCGATGAAAACATTGTGGAGCCGCGGTTCTGTGGAGCGGCCAGCTGCGGTGCTGAACTTTACATCCCGGAGCCTGGGATCTCTCGCCGAGATCGCCAGTGTGTGGAGCTCCGTTCAACGCGGTCTGTTGGCTTGGAAGCCGCGGTCTCCCGGTAGGAAGGCGGCCATTCCTGGCACCCCAAGCCGCTGAGGGTTCTCCCGACGCCGGAGCACCATCACCCGGCGAGAACATCGGGCGCCGTGGGGGCGACTGTGGAGGCCTCAATAGGCCCGACTCTGGGTGGACAAGAGGATGGGGTCTGGACTTTGTGCCCTCCCCCACAGTGGGAACCACTGTGGGGGGATGTTTTTGTGTTTGGTGTTGAACTTCTTGATTGCTATGTTGTATTTTTATTAGTGTGCTGCAAGGACATCTGAATTTCCCCTGAATAAAGGGATTAATAAAGTAAATCTAATCTAATCTAATCTACTCTAATCTAATCTAATCTAATAAAGCGGGTCCCTTCCCAGAGAGCGTTACGAACGTGAAAACGCACGCACGCCGCCAGATTCTTCCCAGCTGTTATACTCTCTAGAATTTAGGAGATTGAGAGGGGATCTTATAGAAACTTACAAAATTCTTAAGGGGTTGGACAGGCTAGATGCAGGAAGATTGTTCCCGATGTTGGGGAAGTCCAGGACAAGGGGTCACAGCTTAAGGATAAGGGGGAAATCCTTTAAAACCGAGATGAGGAGAACTTTTTTCACACAGAGAGTGGTGAATCTCTGGAACTCCCTGCCACAGAAGGTAGTCGAGGCCAGTTCATTGGCTATATTTAAGAGGGAGTTAGATGTGGCCCTTGTGGCTAAGGGGATCAGAGGGTATGGAGAGAAGGCAGGTACGGGATACTGAGTTGGATGATCAGCCATGATCATATTGAATGGCGGTGCAGGCTCGAAGGGCCGAATGGCCTACTCCTGCACTTAATTTCTATGTTTCTATGTTTCTATGTCTATGTTATCAGGCATCTGAAACATCCTGCCACATCCAGAGAGCAATGCCGAACTCCCGTCTACCTCTTTGATGACCCTCGGTCTACCCTTGATCGGAATTTGCTGGCTTTAACTTTCCTTTTCATGTATCTATGCACTGTATGAGGATCGATTGTAATCATGTATTGTCTTTCTGCTGGCTGGTTAGCACGCAAGAAAAAAGCTTTTCACTGTATCTCGGTCCATGTGACAATAAACTAAACTGAATTGGGAGCCAAATGTCCTGCTGCTCATCGGGGACAGTTTATATTCTCAATGTAACTGCCGTTCAATGTAAACTATCATCGTGATGCAGTTAGACCACGGGTAGTGGATAAACTACGAACATAGTCTCGATATTCAAATGTGATTTCAGATCCATCACCACAATGCACTGAATTTCATTTCCCCCATTACATGTCTGCACACACTTAACCATCTCTGCTGTGGAAAGGGTGCACGGGACCCCAACTAACATTGAACATTGGAATAGCAACATCTGGCTTTCACTCACCGGGCAGCGAGGCGATGAGAAGTATGGGAATCCACATTGTTTTATCCATAGTGACAAGGCCAGCACTTTTCTGCCTGTCGTTCAGCTCTGAGCTCTCAGATACAACCGCATCTCTCAAATAGCAATGAGGAAGAAGGGAACAGGAAGTCACATCGTGAACCACAGCGAGCCAGCAGCAGCTCGACACGTTGGGTCAGATGATCACAGAGTCATACGTCACGGAAACAGGCCCTACTCTCCAACGCCTGAGACCAATGTGCTCATCTAAGTTAGTCAAATTTGCCCACGTTCGACCCATATCTCCCCAAAACTTCCCTATCCATGGACCTGTCCAAGTGTCTGTTACATGTTGTTATTGCAGCTGCTTCAGCCACTTCGTCAAGTATGATGTATCCGTAAGGATGGAGCGGCGGTTATCTCTGTACTCAGAGTCTGTTAACACTGAACAGTGGTGGAAATATTGATAGACAAAAAATGCAGGAGCAACTCTGCGGGCCAGTGGAGTAGAAACTCTGCGGGCCAGGCAGCACCTCTGGAGAAAATGGATAGGTGACGTTTCGGGTCGGGACCCTTCATGTAAACAATAATACGTTGGTTAAAATATGTCATTGAGAAAGTAGAAACGTCTAACCGGATTATTCCCTCTTGTTGAATTTGTAAGTGGACCGGCAGATCAAAAATATAATCATTGGAACTTTTGTTGTGACATATTACTGTTGACAAGGGGCAAAACAGGAAGTTGGCGTCAGGAAGTAGGGGGTTTTCACCTGAAATCAGCTGAGGTTAATTGGAGTTTGACCCTCTCCTCTCTCCTTCAACTCTTCAATTCAACTTTGAAACACTATTGTCATGAGATCCATGTTTTGAAAATGAAAAATTCTAGTGGACTGTGACGAGGTTTGTCTACAATTACCTCAGGATGGAAATCAGCTGGGAAAGCGGGATGTGGAATGTAACTGACATGTGTAACGTAACTCAAACAAGGGCGAAGTGATACACTTAGTGAAGTTAAAGCAAGGTAAAATATGCACAGTGAATTGAATTGTTAACTTGTCTTCTTCGCAATACAGAGCTAATAAATAATCAGAGTTGTGTTCATGTACATTCCATTGGCTCATTTTGTACATCTGCTTACAAAGATTTCGTTCTGTAGGCAACTATTTGCATTATAATATAACCTAATATCTGCTGCGGGCTATCGTTCTGGGTGTGTTACTTACAGGGGAACAGTGCAGTTTATCCGGGTTGTGTACATCAATGGCAATGTTGTGCATCACGTGGTATGGGTGTAACACACTGACGTGTCCGCCACTGATGTTAGCTGAGCGTTGGCGACCCTCAGTAAATGATCATTTGTTAGGAGCTATTTCCTGTTTACTTGCTCAACTAAAACACTGCAGTGAGGAACCGACGATGCAGAATAACAATTACATTCCGTCTTCATTCACCTTTGACCCATGACTTCTGCAAACACTTCTCAACAAAGTGTTTGGAAGGGTACGGTGTGAAAACAAGTGATCAAAGGTGACAATGCTAAAGGAAAATGTAGAATGGACCATTGCCAGTCGAAGGGAAAATGCCAACGAGGCACACATTCAGTGAAATATCATCAGGAAAACAGTGAAACCTATTGGAGAACTAGGACGGGGTGGGATGGAGGCATGAGTAAAGCAAGGTTTACTTCAAGTTGGAGAAGTCAATATTCAAACCGCTGGGTTGCAAGCTGCCCAAGCGAAATATGAGGCGCTGTTCCTCCAATTTGCGTTGGCCTCTCATTGACATTATAGGAGGTTCAGGACAGAAAGATCAGTTTGGGAATGAGAGGGGGAGTCAAACTGTTTAGCAATCGGGAAGTAGCGTAGGCCCAGGCAGATTGAGCGGAGTTGTTCAGCGAAACGATCGCCGAGTCTGCGCAAGGTCTCCCCGATATATAGTAGTTCACACATGGAACAGCGGATATAGTAGATAGGGTTGGAGGGGATGCAAGTGCACTTCTGACACGCGAAAAGACTGTTGGGATACTTGTGCGGAGTAGAGGGGGATGGTGTAGGGACAGGTGTTGCATCTCCTGCAATTACAGTGGAAGGTTCCTGGGGAAGGGGTGGTTTGTTTGGGAAAGGCCAGGGAGTTGACCAGGGAGTTACGGAGGGAACTGTCTTTTCGGAAAGCAGAAAGCAGTGGAGACGGAAAGATGTGGCTAGTGGTGGGATCCCGTTAGAGGTGGCGAACATGTCGGAGGATTATGTGCTGTGTGCGACGGCTGATAGGACGAAATATGAGTTTATTCTCCTTACCACCAGGGAAATGTCCAAGTGGAGAGGCTGGCTGGCTGCCAGACGGAGGGTGGACAGCGACTGCTTGGGGTGGGGGCGCTTGACGGGGCAGAGGGAGAGAGAGAGAAAGAGAGCGAGTAGTGTGGGGGAGGGAGCGATTGATCCCTGAAGTAGGGGTGGGAAGCGGGCTGCCCTGGCCCGGGAGGACTGACCGCAGTCTGTTGAGCTCTGGGGACTGATTCCCTGTTAATGTATTTCTGGGTATTCAGAGCGTGAGCAACACTTGTTTCTCATGGATAATTAGTTTGACTGCGAATGCAAACCTCTGAGAGGGTGACCTTTCATGCTGCTCAGAAGGCCTGTGATAACGATAACCATCCTTCTATTATTCAAAACAATCTCCCATGCATTAGTCATTCATCACACCGTCGCATCCCATCTGTTTCTGAAATGCATTTCCAGTGTGTTGGCTATTCCAAAGGTCTCTCGTGTAAATTATCATCTTCTTCCCATCAACAGTTTAAGATCATCCAAATATCACAACGCACACTAAACTGCACTCGGTAAACTCATTTACAGAGTGATACAGCATGGAAAAGGTCCTTCGGATCACCGAGTCCACGGCGACCACTTTCGCATCCACTCCCTACACACGAGGGTGAATTTGCAGAGGGCCAATTAACCTACAAACCCACACGTCTTTGGGATGTGGGGGGAAATCCGCACACCCGGAAGAAACGATCATGGTCACAGGGAGAACGTGCTAACTCCACACAGACAGCACTCGAGGTCAGGATCGAACCCAGGACTCGGATGCTGTGAGGCAACGGCACCACTTGCTGTGCCAATGTGTGATTGTCTGACATATTCTTCAATTTACCTTGCAGGCAAGAACAAGGATTGAACCCTGGTTAGCAGTATGGGAGCTGCATGCTTGCAAACTAGCAAGCAAACCGCAGAGTTAAGTCTATGGTGCTTCCTCCCCGATGGGTTTGCAGGCCGACTGTGAACATCCTTCCTTGTGTGTTGGTGGGAAGGGCTCCCCAGCCAGATCCTTTTTGCGTTGCGTTGTGTTGCACAACCACAGAGCTACACAAGGCAGATGTGCTCTGGACAAAACTGTTATCCATCTACTTCTGGAATGTGCAATTGGCAAGAAAACTTTATTGACACAGCATTGAAACGGGCTCTTCGGCCCATCGAGACCGTGACAACCAGTGTTCACCCCATATACAATTTACTGTGCAAATGAACCTACACACCTGTATGTCTTTGGAGTGTGGGAGGAAACCGGAGCACCCAGAGAAAACCCATGCGGATACAATGAGAAGTACAAACTCCTTACAGACAGCAGCCGAGGTCACCAACGAACCTGGGTCTCAAGCGCTGTAAGACAGCAACTCTACCGCTGTGCCACTGTGTTCTACCTGAAACCCACTGACCTGCCAGAGCAAGGTGCTCTCGAAATGCAACACCTGTCCCTTTACCTCCCCTCTCGACTCCATTCAAGGACCCAAGCAGTCGTTCCAGGTGCGACAGAGGTTCACCTGTATCTCATCCAACCTCATCCACTGCATCCGCTGCTCTAGATAGGCGGCGCGACCGACGTCGCAGCGGCCTCTGCAGTCTGTCTGTGTATTTTTTATTTGTTTGTCCTGTTGAGGGTTTAGTTTGTAGTGGGTTTTTAAATGTGTATGTGTGGGAGGTGGGGGGTGGGTGGGGGGAACTTTTAAATCTCTTCCCTGCATGGAGACCCGACCTTTTCCCTGTCGGGTCTCCGTTGCCGTTGGGGCCTAGCGCCGTGGAGCGGCCTCGAACCGGAGCGACCTGGGGGCTGAAGTCACGGAGCCTGTGGGGCAGGGGAGCTGTGGGCCTACGGACCTACCTCCGTGGAGCTAGCCAGCTTCGGAGCGTGGAGAGCTGCGACGGCGAGCTGCTGCGACCCGACTTGGGTGGATGGTGACACCGGGAGCTCGCGGGTCCCCGGTGGGAGACCGCTTTGCGGGGCACCGGCAACGGCGACTTCTCCCGCCCGAATTGCGGGGTTGAGAGTGACCTGGAGCAGGGCCTTACAACGCCCGGCGCGGCTGTAAATTGCCGCGGACTTGCTAGCGCCCGCCGGGGCTCCAACATCAAGACCCGGGGCAGGGCCCTACATCGCCCGGCGTGGCTTTGAGTGGCCGCGGACTTGCTAGCGCCCGCCAGGGGCTTTGACCTCGACTTCGGGAGAGGAATGGAGAGCAGGGGAGAGACAAGTTTTGCCTTTCATCACAGTGAGGAGGACTCACTGTGATGGATGTTTATGTGAATTGAATTGTGTTGGTGTGTGTCTTGGTTATTTTTTTGTATGGCTGCAGAAACCAAATTTCGTTTGAACCTCATGTGAGGTTCAAATGACAAATAAAAGGTATTGTATTGTATTGTATTGTATTGTATTGTATTGTATAGATGTCAGCTGATCTACATCGGCGAGACCAAGCGGAGGTTGGGCGATCGTTCCGCCGAACACCTCCGCTCGGTCCGCAAGAACCTACCTGAACTCCCGGTGGCTCAGCACTTCAATTCCCCCTCCCATTCCCAATCCGACCTCTCTGTCCTGGGTCTCCTCCATTGCCAGAGTGAGCAACACCGGAAATTGGAGGAACAGCACCTCATATTCCGCGTGGGAAGCCTGCATCCGACGGGGATGAACATTGAAGTCTCCCAATTTTGTTAGCCCTTGCTGTCTCCTCCCCTTCCTTAGCCATCGAGCTGTGTCCTCCCATCCCTCAGCCCTCGGGCTCCTCCTCTTCCTTTGTTTCCTTCCTTCTCCCTGCCACCCCCTATCAGTCTGAAGAAGGTTTTCGGCCCGAGACGTTACCTATTTCCTTCGCTGCATAGATGCTGCTGCACCCGCTGAGTTTCTCCAGAATTTTTGTGTACATTCTTATACTCTACATGTTCTTACTGAATATTTGAGAACCAGAGGACATAGTTTGAGAACCAGAGACGTTGGTTTAGGGTGAGGGGGAAAGATTTAATAGGTACCGAATGGAAGCTGGACTGGATAGGTTTAGAGTGAAATGGGCCAAATGTCTTCAGACAGAGGGTGGTGAGTTTGTGGAATTTACTTCAACAGACAACTGTGGAAGCCAATTCGAAGGATATTTTTTAGGCAGAGATTGACAGATTCCTGATTAGTGTGGGAGTCGGGGGTTATGGAGTGAGGGCAGGTGAATGGAGTTGATAGGGGAAGATAGATCAACCACGATTGAATGCCGAGTAGAGTTGATGTGCCGAAAGGCCTAATTCTGCACTTAGAACTTATGAATCTATGAACATTGTTTGTTTGTGGGTTTCTGCTGCAGTCATATCTTGAGAAAAGTAACACCAGTCTGAAGTAGGGTCCTGGCCTGAAATGTCACTTGCACATCTCCTTTCAGAGATGCTGCTTGACAAGATGTAGCTCACACATTTGACTCAGAACAAACTATTTATTTCCATTGCTCATTGGCCTTTGATGTTCTTGGTTCTTGGTTTCTTGGTCCTCCAAAATATTCCAACTGGAATTTAAACTGGAGGTGGTGAAGGGAGGGATTAAGCCAGAAAGGGTTATTGGGAAGAAAGTGCTACTTTAAATTTAGTTGCATCTGGTCGGGTAACTATAGTTTGGTGGAGATTATTACATGCTTTAATTGTGCGTGGGAAGAACAAATTGCTGTATACATCTTTATT
Source organism: Amblyraja radiata (assembly GCF_010909765.2). NCBI lineage: Eukaryota > Metazoa > Chordata > Chondrichthyes > Rajiformes > Rajidae > Amblyraja > Amblyraja radiata. The sequence continues at coordinate 33,541,505 of NC_045979.1, forward strand.
TGTAGCTGGGATCACAAATTGGATCGAATGCCCTCGTCTGCTCCTAATTGGTTTGGGTTTGGTGTAGGTCCTAATCTATGTCTAGCTGACCATTTAACATTTTGTAAAAACAGGTCAAACGGTGAGCTTCACGTCTGTCTTGGAGAGGGTTCCACCCCAGAGAATTCAGAAGTTTTGTGACACTCGCTTCTTTCTCATAGGTTTTAGTAACAAATCGAGCTGCCTGTCTTTGGACACGTTCGATGGAAGAAATGTTTTTATTTGTGTATGGGTCCCATGCTGCAACTGCGTTGTCCAAATGAGGTCTAACGAGGGTGAAATACAGCTTCTCCTTGACAGAAGTTGAACAATGATAAAAGTTGCGCCTCAGGAAGTTTAGGACACCTGTTGCTTTCACTGTTGCATGATGAGTCTGACCATTCCAACGCAGATCATTCTGCAATTTGATCCCAAGATATTTGGTTTGTGTGGATTTTTCAAGGGTGGCACCAAGTATATTGTGAGATGTTTCGCCTGGATTCCTCTTTCTGGTGACACACAGTTTCACATTTGGAAGGGTTGAACTGCATGCCCCATTGTTGTGACCACTCAACCATAATATCGAGATCCTTTTGGAGAGCACCTTCATCATCCGCTGACTTAATTGGACGGTACAGCAAACAATCATCAGCGAATAGTCTGGTCGTACTTGCGACTTTTTCATGGATGTCATTTATGTAAAGCAAAAATAGGTGTGGGCCAAGTACTGTGCCCTGTGGGGTACCACTCAACACTGGATGCCAATTGGAGCCCTTTCCGTTCACACACACACGCTGAAGACGTTTTGTCAGGAAACTGGAAATCCATCGTTTCGTGTTGGAACGAATACCATAGAAGTCAAGCTTCCGAAGCAGTCTCTGGTGTGGGATTACATCAAATGCTTTAGAAAAGTCTAGAACAACTAAATCCATGATGACGTTATTATCAAGGTCATTTGTCGTCAGGATAAGCTGAGACTCGAATGATCTATGCCTCCTAAATGCATGTTGGTTGTCGGCAAGAATATTATGTTTGCTCACGTGTCGCATCAGGTTACTATCAATAATGTGCTCCAGCAATTTGCAGCAAGTACTTGTTAGTGAAACAGGACGACAATTCGCTGGGTTGGTGGTTGAACCCTTCTTAAAGAGAGGAGTGATGTTGGCCTTCCTCCAATCCAGCGGAACATCGCCCGAGTCAAGCGATTGTTGAAAAATGAACTGCAAAACTGGAGCCAGTTCTTCGGCTGCGATCTTGAGGGCTTGATTCTGTATCTGATCTGGTCCGACGTGTTTGTACATTGACTGGAAATGTGTTCAAAACATATAAATGTGTATTGTAGGGTGAACAAATGAATGAACACATATGTCAGGCTCCATTAGGTCCCTCATAACTACACTATGCATTAAACTCATAGCTTATATTTCATCATGTCAATATCCAGTGCTAGTTCTATTTCCATAGATCCCGTAATATCTAAGAAACATTTATTCCCAGGCTAGATTGTATTTGAGTCATAGAGTCATACAACACACAAACAGGCCCTTCGGCCCAACTTACCCCTCCTCACTGTGTCTGGACAATTGAGCCAAGGAAAACCTCATCCCTTCACCTGCACTCTCCTGCTCAGTAAGAACTTTGTATATTTCGAAGAGAGTACCTCTAGAGTTGAGACGAGGTCCTGTAGCAATGCTGCTAAGACCGGGATTTCCAATCGATCTTTCTTCTGCTACAGAAATTGCCTTTTTTTTGTGGGGGATTTCTGTGGTCATGACAGTTGAATTTTCTTGGTTTCGGATCTCACCCAGAATGTACAGTTCAGGCAGTGATGTACTCTACCAGTTGGCACTGAGGTGCTCGTAGGTCGTGTGCTCATGTACTGGGGAGGGACGTTGTAGACGGGAAGATTTCACGTGGACTCTGGGCTTGTTTTCAGAATTTTTTTTAAATTACGAATTGGCCAACTTTGGTTACTGGGGAAGATGCCCTCGGATACAAAGCATGCAGTGCCTTTTACACAACCACATCTACATTACCTTCCTCCCCTAACTTTACCTTGCATTCTCAGTGAGTAGAAAAGATAAAGGAATTCATGTATATTACTCAGTTGTGCTGCTGCAAGTGCATACTACATGACAATAAAACACACTCGACTCACCTTTTGCCTTCTAATAGGCTATAAAATCTGTGAATATTTCTGCAGTTCCACGCTACATTACTCCCCTCCATCTCCCCTTGGCTGTGCAGTATCTAGGGATGGGCTCACTTAGGATCATTTTATTTGCAACTTGTCACTGAGGCAGGTAAAATCCAGTCTAGACCAAGTTTCAGTGAGACCCCTTACCGAGGCTTGAGGATCATTTTACATCTTGGGCTTATTTGCCTTAGCCCATTATCCACTTGAACCCATGTCCTTGCTTGATCCATTGCCCCTTTACGGACTTGAACCCACAATATTTTGTACCAGAGACAATGGGTTGTGGTGTGCTTAGACAGACCCTTGCAAGCAATTATGATGGGAATGTTTAATTGTTATCTTAAATTACGCAGACCCCACTCTTCTTCGTCTGAATGTTCAATTAACCTACCCTTTGTCTATTATAACGATGTTTCTCTTACCTCTGGCTTTTGTGGATCTCGGCAGGGAACCAGATAATCCCCAGTCGAGGGACCGGGGTTTCCTGGGAACTCGTTCGGCAGTTCAGACTTAATGGATCCGATAGTGCACTTTTCACTCCACTCGAGGTCCCGGCCAGACAGCAGCCGCATACTTAGTCATCGGAGATGGTCCCAGTGAGATCCTGCCGACTACGCCAATGTTAAATTTCTATCCGCGCTATCAAACAACAAACCCCATTGGTCACTTTAAGAATGTAACAATTCCTCTTTATTGCGCATGCGGGAGTGGGAGAGCGTCCACGAGTCTGGTTTCATTATAGTTGCCCGTCGCGGTCCCACTCAATTATTCTTTGCACAGGCAGTATATGTATACATGAGTAGTCACAGGTCTAGCTAATCACACAATCAGCACATTCGTGCACCGGTTCTGATTGTTTAGAACAGATGTGTTTTTCTCTGCAGTACAACTTCGTATCGGGACTCTTCCCTTTTAGTCACAATACCTTTTGCAGTTCTGCAAAACCATTCATTAGTTAGCAATTCTAAGTAAGTAAAGCAGGTTCACCACGCGCAACAAGCAATCTGTAATGTACACATTAACTCTTAAACCCCCATCCATAGTTTAAGAACCAGAGGATATAGGTTTAAGGTGAGGGGGGCAGATTTAATAGGAACCTGAGGGAACCTGGACAGGATAGGTTTCCTTCGTCAGAGGGTGGTGAATCTGTGGAATTTATTTTAACAGACGGTTGTGGAAGCCAATCCAATGGATATTTCTGTGACAGAGATTGACAATTCCTGATCAGTGTGGGTGTCAGGGGTTAGAAGGAGAAGGCAGGATAATGGGGATGGGAGGGAAAGATGGATCAGCCATGATTGAATCGTGGAGTAGACTTGAATGGCCGAAAGGTCTAATTCTGCACTAAAAACTTACTAACCTATGCACATTGTATGTTTGTGGGTTTCTGCGGCAGTCATATTCTGAAAAAAGTAACACCAGTCTGAAGTAGGGTCCTGACCTGAAATGTCATCTGCCCATTTCCATTCAGAGATGCTGCTAGACCCACTGAAGTTTTTTTGTGTTTTGCTCAACTGCTCATATTGACAGGAAGCACGTTGACCACAGCAAGATGCAGCTCACACATTTGACTCAGACAACAATATTTATTTCCATCGCATGTTGGCCTTTGATGTGTTTGTACATTGACTGGAAATGTGTTAAAAAAAATGTGTACTGTAGGGTGAACAAATAAATGAACAAATATGTCAGGCCCCACTAGGTCCTTCATAACTACACTATGCATTAAAATCATACCTTATCCTTTATCATGTCAATATCCAGTATGAGTTCTATTTCCATAGATCCTTTAATATCTAAGAAACAATTGTTCCCAGGCTAGGTTGTATTCGAGTCATAGATTCATACAACGAAGAAACATGCCCTTCGGCCCTACTTACCACTCCTCACTACGTGCCATAGAAAACCCAATCCCTTCACCTGCACTCTCCTGCTCTGTAAGAACTTTGTATATTTCGAACAGAGTACCTCTAGAAAATTGACGGGTAACATTTTGGGTCAGGACCTTTCTACAGACCATCTGAATATGGATCCCAACTTCAAACGTTTCCTGTCCATTTTCTCCAGAGATGCTGCCTGACTTGGTGAGTTACCCCAGCATTTTGTGTCCATCTTTGACAAAGTATAAAGCAGATTAACACAGTGCAAACTGAATAGTGGTAAAGCAAGTATTGCCAAAAACTCACACTGAATTAAAAATCTCTCCTAAGAAATAACAGGCATAAATTGTTTCAGAGTTCTCTGGATTCACAGTAGAGTGAGGTTTCCGATAGCCTTTTGGGCAGTTGCGATGAAAATTGACATCTGCGTAGACGACAGCATTGTCAGTCACATGGTGCCTTGATCTCGACTTCCTTTGACATTTCACCACTGCATACATGATTTCACCTTCATTGTTATCCAAATGGCCACCTGGCCTGTTGTTTCCAAGTTGCTGCTGATTTGCATCAATGTGGTTCCCTTCCAACACTGCCATTTCCTAAAATATAACAACATCTAATTTTACAACCTAATAGATCTGAAAGGTCTTCAAACGATGTCTATTCCAAAGTAGGTCTCAAACTGTTCAGTATACAGACAAGCCATTGCTGCTGTTTACAACACAAAGATAGTGCAGCACGGTGGAGCAGCGGTAGAGTTGCTGCCCGACAGTGCCTGCAACAGGTTTGTAGGTGAAATGGTTTGGTATAATTGCAAATTGCACGTAGTGTGTGTAGGATAGCATTAGTGTGCGGGGGTCACCGGTCAGTGTGGACTCGGTGGGCCAAAGAGCCTGTTTCTGTGCTGGATCTCTTAACTGGAGTGGACTGATGTTGCTAAACGGCCTGTGTAAACACTGATAATTCAATGCTATATATTCTTCATCACTCAGAGAATTTATATTTCAAATTTTTACCTCGATTTCATTGTTGTCTTCACCGTGTGATGTATTGTACTTGGATTCTGGAAAATATGTGGTCGATAGAGCCATATCAGGAACAGGTTTAAACATCATTCATTCATATATTTCATTCATTTGTTCCATGTACCTTCTATATCTCATGTTTCCCTTTCCCCTGACTCTCAGTCTGAAGAAGGGTCTCAACTCGAAACATCACTTGTTTCTTTTCAAGAGTCAAGAGTGTTTTATTGTCATATGTCCCAGATAGAACAATGGCAATCTTACTTGCTGCAGCACAACAGAATATGTGGACATAGTACATAACGGGAGAGAAAAAAAAGTTCAGTGTATATACACATACACACATACTCAATCTGTTTCTTTTATCCAGCTAAGCTGAGAACTACTATATTTGATGATTTTCTGTATCGCTTCTGTATCGCTTCTGACCCGCTAATTGCTGGAGCATTTTATGTTTATCTTCAGTGTAAACCACCATCTGCAGTTCCTTCCAACACACGAATGTTGTCACAACTTTATATTTAGGAGAACCCCAAAAGTACTGCAGTATATTTGCACGTACGGAGCAAGAATCTGCCCTTTTGTTCTGGTTACTTTATGTAATGTTCAGTATGGACCATATTCCCTGTGCTCTACCCATCCCTCCCTACAGCTGCCTAAACCTACCTGATCTCCCGGTTGCTCAACACTTTAACACTCCCTCCCATTCCCACACTAACATTTCTGTCCTGGGCCACCGCCATTGTCAGAGTGAGGCCCAGCGCAAATTGAAGAAACAGTACCTCATATTTCGCTTGGGCAGCTTACACCCCAGCTTGAGTTCCCTAACTTCAAGTAGTCCTTGCTTTACCTCTCCCTCCATTCCCCGCTCCTTCCCAGTTCTCTGACCAGTCTTATTGTCTCCGACTATATTTCATCTCTGTACTGCCATTCTCCTGACATCAGTCTGAAAAAGGGTCTCAAACCGAAACATTACACATTCGTTCTCTCCAGATATGCTGCTTATTTCGCTCAGTTACTCCAGCATTTTGTGTCTATCGCCCTAACCTTATCTGCGCCAACAGGTTTTCAAAAGTGCATGTGATAGTAGAATTAAGCTATTTGGCCCATCCATCTACTGCGTCATGCAATAATGACCGATCTATCTCTTCCTCCTAACCTCTTTCTCCTGCCTTCTCTCCATAATGCATGGCATCTGTAGTAATCAAGAATCTATCTATCAATGCCTTAAAAATATATATTGATAGCCTCCACAGCCTAATGCGGCAAAGATTTACTCATTCACTACCGTCTGACTAAATAAATACTTCCCCATCTCCATCCTAAAGGAATTTCCTTTAATTCTGAGGTTATGACCTCTTGTCCTAGGCTCTCCCACTAGTGGAAACATCCACTCTACATCCATTCTATCCAGGACTTTCACTAATTGATCTTTCAATGATCTCCCCCCACCTCTTTTCCCTCTTTTCCTTTTGTATGATGGGTCTTGGATCTGAAATGTTAACTGTTTTACTTTCCACTGATTCAGTGAACTTTCAGGTTTTCATCGGCGGTGGAGATAGTTGGCAGCTTCAAGTTCATGGGTGTTCACATCTTGGATTACCTGTCCAGGCTAGACCTGCCCTGCCTCAACTACCTCCTCTGGCAGCTCCTGCCATATACCCACCGCCCTCTGTGTGAGGCAGGTATGTTGTACGTTGTCTATGTCCCTGTGAGGCTGCAGGCGTGATCTTCATTGTAACTGTACTTCACCGTGCTTGTGCACGTGACAATAAACTCGAAATAACCTGATTTGAAATACAACAGCTAATCACACAAAGCATATTTTAACAGCTGAGAGGATGAGAGTATCTCTGTAAATCTTACTTCTACCTAGCCTCTTAGTTCTAACGATTCTCTGCCATTTCACACTCAGACAGTTTCTGTACAATAATGTTAAAATAACAGTTTTTGTCACCGAGTCACCATGATAGCATCAAACATGATAACATTATTGATCATTCATGCTTCCTCCTACATTTTAATACTTTAATGCAGGGCATTTGTTGATTAGAACAGAATTAAATCTCTAGACATTCTGCATGGGACTGAGACATGTATTGTGAAATTATTTAAGGGAAATCAGAAACTCACCCTTAGTTTTATGCTTTCGGTACCAAAGGAAGGCAATGATGAGAATCAGGAGAAGCACAGTGACACCAGACACAACTATGTAATTGATCCTGTCGGACAGTGAATAGGGAAGAGTGAGGTATGGCTCATCATTGATTCTTGGCCTTCAGTAAAGAACAAAAGTCAAGCATTTATTTGGCACCTTTCATGATTTTTTTGCAGTGTGCAGCAAAGGAAATGAAGTGTGGAGTCAGGTTTGGTGGGTAATGCAGCAGCTAATCTGCTCACAGTAAAGTGACATTAACCAATGACCATGAAACTGGTTGAAGAACAATTGCGTTCAATCATTAAGGAACAATGCATGGGAACTGTTACACTTTTATAGCAATGATTAGTTTAGTTTAGTTCTGCTGAGTTTGGTTTAGTTTAGTTTAGTTTAGATTAGATTAAGTTAGTTTAGTTTAGAGATACAGCATGGAAACAGGCCTATCGGCGCACTAAATCTGCGTCGACCAGCAATCCCCAAACATTAGATCTACCCTATACATACACCGAGACAATTTACAAACCTTCATGTCTTTGAAATGCTGGGAGAAAACTGGAACACATGGAGAAAACAGGAGAAAACTGGAGAAAACCCACGTGATCACTGAGAGAATGAACAAACTCCATACAGACAGCAACCGTAGTCAGGATTGAACACAAGTCTCTGGGGCAGTACGGCAGCAACTCTACCGCTGTGGTACCATGAACACCAGGCCAAAGAGAAAACAATGCACTTGGTTCACAATAAGTGAATGAATGAATGAATGAATGAATGAATGAATGAATGAATGAATGAATGAATGTATGAATGAATGAATGATTGAATGAATGAATGAATGAATGTATGAATGTGTTTTTTGGCCAAGTATTCACTTTTTAGGGCCTTGGCGTTGTGAGGCTGTGGTTCCACTGGCTGTGTCAATGTGTATTCAGATTATTACTCCAACAGGCCTTTAATGCCAGTGAACGGAAAACACAACTTTCTCCCAATTGGAGCAATCCCAATCAAAACACCAGCAATTAGTACATGGCACCTTTCATTGAAAATAGAGTAGTTTACCATGAAGTATACTTGGATCTTTTCGAAGTTTCACAAGAATATTCAAGTCCTGTTGGAACAAAGGAATAAAAATCAGTTTCACTGCTTTTCACTTGCAGTTAAACAAGAGTGCATGCTTGTCATATGTAAGGAGTTTATAGGTTTAATAGACAGGGCAATGTTTTTTCAGTGTAATTTGCAGCAAATGGGAGATGTTGTCATGAAACCCTGCGTGGGCTTTCTACGAGATCTTCGGTTTCCTCCCACACTCCAAAAACCTACAGGTTTGTAGGTTATTTCTCTAAACTAAAGACGTGCAGGTTTGTAGGTTAATTGGCTTCAGTAAATTGCCCCTTAATTTAGAATTGTCCCTAAATTGTAGAATTAGTGAAGCACGCTGGTTCTCTGGAGCTATTACAGGTGTGCAAAGCTATGAGGGACATATATAGGGTACTTTGTGGGAAATCAGCACAGCAGATTTGCATAGAAGTGGAAAACATAGGGTTGGGTTAAGGAGTAGACTATTTGGAGGGTATCTGAGCAAGAAATATTTTTAAACCAAGATGGTGGTGGCACTTAAATTGCCAAGTCTAAGAAGACTATCGATGAGGGGCTGGTAAATGGGATTAGTATCGATGGTACGTAATGATAACACAGTGGATCAAAGCTGATGGTGTCGTCTAGGAGTTAACTGTGGCCACATTTACCTATAATTTCTGTTCCCTTCCCATGTTTGAGTGTCGGTCATGTGGAGATGATGGAAAGTGAAAGTGCTTGGACTGATCTCACTACAGACCTAGTTTAAAGCTGTGTAAACATAAGAGGACGTTCTAGCCGGGAAGCTGGTCTACACCAGCACTGGGGAATCTGTTTCTGGAGCCCAGCAACCAAGTATTGACAAATGGGCCATAATTCCACCATATTAATCTTGATAAATTAATTAAATAACGTGCATGGATTTCAGGGTGCCGGGGGTTATGGGGAGAAGGCAGGAGAATGGGGTGAAGAGGAGAAGATAGATCAGTCATGATTGAATGGTCTATTTCTGCTTCTATCACTTATTCTTATGAACCACCCCACCGCACTTCCCCTTCTTCTCCTCATCCCCTCCACTACTTACCAGTGCCGTTGATTTTCACTGGGAAACTACAGGGCACGTCACTGCTGGAGATGGTCACGTTGACAATTTCACTGGATTTTGATCCCCGTTTATTTGAGGCTGTGCAAGAATATTGATGGTGCTGGTGTTTGAAGGATTGACAATGTAGATCCAGGTCATTGTTGTCTAAGATCTTGGAATTCCCAGTTGGGGTCTTTTCATACCAGGTGTAGGTAATGGGTAGGGATCCCCGGACCGACTCACATGACACTGACACTGATCCTCCGAAACAGGAGACATTGGCTGGTGAAAGAAATACAAGCACAGGAACAGACACGGGTTCTGTGGGAAAGGAGCAAACAGTCAGACACTGAGTGAACATCTGAAAATCAAACACTCGCCAATATCCAACATCTCTGTATCTTAGCCAGAGCCGACAGGTTGGAATCTGACCCAACCATCTACATAGAGTCATAGAGTCATACAGCGTAGAAACAGGCCCTTCGGTCTAACTAGCCCGCACTGGCCAACACGACCAATCTACACTAGTTCCACCTGCCCATGCTTGGCCCTTAAACCTCTAAACTTATCTTATTCATGTACCTGTTCAAATGTTTCTTAAATGTTGCGATAGTACCTGCAATAACTACTTCCGTCGGCTGGTCGTTTCATATACCTACCAACATTTGTGTGAAAACGTTACTCCCCTGCTTCTTGTTAAATCATTCTCCCCCCCCCCCCCCCCCCTCATCTTAAAACAATGTCCACTGGTTCTCGATGCCCCTACTCTGGGCAAAAGACTCTGTGCATTTACTCGATCTATTCCTCGCATGATTTTGTACGTGCCAGAAGATCATCCCTCATCCTCCTGCGCTCCAAGAAATAAAGTCCTAGACTGCTCAGTCCCTCCCTGTAGGTCTGGCCCTCAACTCACCACAACATCCTTGTAAGTCTTCTCTGCACCCTGTCCAACTTGACAGGATATTTCCTTTAACATGGTGATTAAAACTGACCACGAATCAGACAAATCATCAGACCCATCTTGGATTCTCTTTTACGTTTTAGGAATTGCCAGCAGGAAAGGGGAGCATCGTTTACGCAGCACCGCCAGATATTCAAAGCAACAAGGAAGCTACCCATTTGTCTAATCAAAATTAAACTGTGTATGCAGGAGTGCAATTATGAAGGAAATGGACAGGGACACTCCAGTACAGATGAGGACAATGTCAGCTACTCAGATGTTGCATTTCCAAGCGACAGCCAAATTGCCCGTCAGAAAGCTCCTTCTCCTCATAATCCATTTACCAGATTTACACTTCTCTGTGTCTCTCCATCCTCCCAGCTGCCAGAACTACCATGTCTGGCAGAGAGTGGTGAATTTCTGGGTGAATTTTACGCAGAGAGTGGTGAATCTCTGGAACTCTCTGCCACAGAAGGTAGTTGAAGCTAGTTCATTGGCTATATTTAAGAGGGAATTAGATGTGGCCCTTGTGGCTAAAGGGGTATGGAGAAAAGGCAGGTACAGGATACTGAGTTGAATGATCAGCCATGATCATATTGAATGGCGGTGCAGGCTTAAAGGGCCGAATGGCCTACTCCTGCACCTATTTTCTATGTTTCTATGTCTATGTCTGCCACTGTGCCAGAACACAACAGCACCAGCTCTCTTTGTTTTACAATTCCAGCATCTGCAGTTAATTTTCTTTTAATCTGAATCTCTGCCACAATTCTACAATACCAACATTCAAACACCTCATTAGTGCAACAGTATCACGATTAACAACTTTTTAACTTCCTTGTATAGAATAGTTGATGGTGATACTGTTGCACTAATGAGGTGTGTGAATTGCGGTATTGTAGAATTGTGTGTAGGGAGCGAATGGGAAAATGGAATAACATAGAACTAGTGTGACCGATGATCGCTAGTCGGTGTGGACTCGGTGGGCCGAAGGATCCGTTTCCATGTTGCATTTGTAAACTACAACTAAATATCCCGGTGAACATTTTCTGTAACCTCTCCAAACTTTTCACATCTTTTGTTTTATGAAGCGGCGACCAGAACTGTGCACCAGACTCCCACCTAACAAATGTTTGTGCGGATGCCAAAGTGGGGACATTAAGTCACTCACTGAGAAACCTACCTTCAGATACTTGGAGATGTACTTTAAATGTTGGTTCGCCAGGTGTAGTAATTCCACATCTGTACCATCCTGTATCTCCAGATTGAAGATCCTCCACAGTCACTGTAAATATTCCTCGTGCCGGGTTATCTGTGAATGACACTCTTCCGTTCTGTCCATGTTTCCCATTTGTTTCCACTACATGTGTACACTGGCGACTTATCTCTCGGCACCAGTATTTTGTTTGTGAGCGGTACACTGCTGCATAGTGACAATCGATTGTGATCGCTCTTCCCACAACCCCTCTTACTTCGCTCTCAGCCCACAGTGCACCTGAAACTGAAGGAAACACATTTAGTAAATTGAAGAGCAAAATTAGCCTTTCACAAACATATACATTATAGTATACATCAATGTGTACAGAGGAGTCCGCCCAATCATTTTCCTAACTCTGTTGAATTTTATCTTGATTGCGATGAGAGACAGATACTGTACACCGTCCCTCACCACCTGCACAGGTCGTTCCAAAGCGCTTCCCAGCCTGTTGCAATTGGAAGGCGCTGTCTAGGGAGTCTTGGTGAGTTGGTGCAGTGCATCGTGCAGATGGTGTAAACTGCTGCTGCTGTGCATCAACGGGGGAGGTTGAGGATGGGGTGTCTATCAAGCGCGATTCTGGGTCATGACAGACCAAGCACAAGTGTTCAGCAAAACTGTGGCCTAGGCCACTGCTTCTTAAACTGATGAATGGTTCACCCAAGGGTGAATGAGATTATTTTGGGGTGAATGAGTTAATTCATGTTTTTTTTTGCTCATGTGACAAAATAATTTATCTATAAAATTATACACAAGGGAGAATAAGATGAATATTACCCAAAAAACATAGGAAAATTTAGTAGAGGTTGAAGGAAATGTTGTGATAAAGACTCAAGTGTGAATGACACTGAAATAGTTTAAGATGCACTGGCCTTGGCTGCGCTTGTTCTCACTGATGTAAACCATCCACACTCTCTTCTGGACTTCCAATCTGACCGTCTCCACACCTACCGGGAGTTTCATTCCAAAATTATCTTTGACAAAAGTAAGGGTTATACTTGATGGAGTGACGGCCAAGTAGATTCCAAATTAATTTTGTGAGATTACTGGAGTTCCAGTGATTCTCACAAATTAACAGAGTTAAAATCATGAACATGATCATGAAATTGTACATAAGACAGGGCTAAAGAAGGGTTTCGGCCCGAAACGTGGCCTTCGCTCCATAGATGCTTCTGCACCCGCTGAGTTTCTCCAGCACTTTTGTCTACCATGAAATTGTACATCCCTATTTATAAATGATGATGGATCAAATATAATTAATTTGGTTGCATTCTCTGTCTCAAAGTGACTGTGAGATCTTAAACGGCCGCCAGAAAATCATTTTTAAGGCAGACGGCAGAAATTTGATGGAATGCTCTCAACCCGTTGTGATAAGTGCAGGTCTTTCTCTCCTTTCGAAGCTCAAAACTTCCCAGGTGAAAGCAACAGGCAATTATTTTCCAGTCCCCCAAACACTCCCGCATTTTACACCATGAGTGGCTGCAATGAACCCGTCTGCAAATACCTAGAAAGCCACGAACATCACCACAAGGTGAAAAGCAGCAGCTACAAGAACACGAGAGGAATTGTGAAACAGTATTCCTACGGGGAAATAACACTCACCTGTATTGTTCATTTCTGTCACATAACTGCACGTTCCTGCTCCTTTGAAGACTTTCACGTTGAGTATTTCACTGGATTTTGTCCCACGATTATTTGAGGCTGTGCAGTAATATTGACGGTGTTGACCTCCGAGGATTTCACAACTCAGATCCAGTTGATTGCCAGACAAGATCGTTGAACACCCATGCTCTTTCTTCTCACACCATGTGTAATGGATGGGAAGGGATCCACGGACAGACTCACACGACACTGACACCGAGCCTCCGAGACGTGAGGCATTTGCTGGTGACAGATATCTGAGCGCAGGAGCAGACACAGGTTCTGTGGGAACGGAGCAAACATTCAGTCACCTGTATGAACAGTTAAAAAACAAACACTTGCTAAATCTCAGCAGCCCTTTATCTCAGCCCGAACCGTCCGGTTGATATCTCACCGGCTCATCCACATCTCTGTGAGTGTGCGAAGCCCAGAAACTGAAGAAGGTTAGAGTTATAGAGAACCGAAAGATGCCCATCACAACAGCTCATTCATGCCGACCAACATGTCTTTCTAGGCCATTTCCATATGCCCACGTTTCTCCTTTATCACTCGCAATGATCCCAATCTACGCAAATGTCCAAAATGTATTTTAACTGCTATTATTCTAACTGCCTCAACAACTTCCTCTGGCATCAGGTTCCATATACCTATCACCCAATGTGTGGACAATGTTGTCCCTCAGAACAGAAGTTGGGATGTTACGTTTCTGTTGTACATATGTTGTGGAGGTCGAACGTGGGCGAATTGTGTTCAGCTTCGGCCACTCACCTGTACAAAACATGCCATTACAGTAAACGACACCTTACTATTCCCCCCTCTTGAAATAGTTCCCATTACCTCTGTCCTCCACTTTCTCATCCCACACATCGTGGGAAAATGAACATGCTTCTCGTGATTGATACATTTCTGTAAGTTCCTCGCTCAATCATTTCCACACCAAGGAATGAAGTCTGAGTTTGTCCAATCGCTCCCTGCGTCAATCACATCCTGTCCAGGCAGCGTCGCCCTAAAATCTTTCTGCACGCTGTCCACCTCAACGGCACTTTTCTTGGAGCTGAGGGACTAAAGCTGAACACAATTCGAAAAGTGTGGACTCAACATCTGCACGTCTGAAGCATATTATCTCAAATTATGTTCTGAATGTCCTCACTGATGAAGACCAGCGTGCCAAAATCCCTGGTGTTTAGCAATCGGGAAGTAGCGTAGGCCGAGGCAGGCTTAGCATTGACGGGGCAGAGGGAGAGAGAGGGCGCGGGGTAGGGAGGGAGTGACTGATCCCTGAGGTGGGGTCGGGGAGCGGGCTGACCTGCACCGGGAGGACTGAATGCTGTCTGTTGAGCTATGGGGACTGATTTCCTGTTTATGATTCTCCGGGTATTCAGACCGCGAGCAACACTTGTTTCTCACTGATCTGTTGGATTATCAGTTTGAGTCGGGATGCAAACCTCTGACAGGGTGACATTTCATACAGTTCAGAGGCAGGGGATTGTTCTGAGCATCCCACTTGAAGTGTGTGGCCGCTCAGTGGGACCGAGCCCGCACTGGGTGAGAGCAACATGAGTGGGGTTTCCCGACCCCCGCCCGCTCCCCGCAGGTCTCTACACTGCTGCGGAGTCTCGGGATATCGGTGCAGCCCTGACCCTTCACGGAGAAAACATGAATCAGGCATTTCAGTGGAGACGTCGTCAATCGCTGCGAAACGTACCGTCAGATACTCGGAGATGTACGATAAACATTGGATGGGCGGCAGATGTTGTAATTCCACATCTGTACCATCCTGTATCTCCAGTGTGAAGATCCTCCACAGTCACAGTAAATGTTCCTCGTGCCGGGTTATCTGTGATTGACACTCTTCCACTCCGTCCGTGTTGCCCATTTGTTTCCACTAATACTGTACATTGGAGACTCCTCCCACGGCACCAGTATTTTGTCTGTGAGCGGTACTCTGCTGCATAGTGACAATCGATTGTGATCGCTCTTCCCACAACGCCTCTTATATCCCCCTCTCCCCACACTGCATCTGAAACTGAGGGGAAACATTCAGATGGAGAGCAAATTAACTGTTTAATGGAAATAGATACATTTCGAAGATTACATGAAAGAAAACTTAAATAGTTCCATGATGTGTCATATTGCTTCACGGCCAATGTCTCCGGTCTGAAGTGCAGGCAGTGCTGTTATTGTACCAGTTGTGTCAGTGTTCTGTCCCCGGGTCAGTACAATTAGGGTTCACTTCCCACTCCAGATCCTTGAGCAGAAACTGGGCTGGGATCGCAGTGCGGTACTGAGGGAGCGCGGCAGTTTTGCAGGAGCAGCCTTTCAATAATCCCAGGCGGTGCCCGGCCTAGCACCCCACAGAAAGACCCCACTTTGCTATTTCATTGGCGGTGCCGCCGGCTGCGCTGCCAACATTCATCTCTCAACCGACACTGGGCCGGACCCGTGTTTAGACATTCACCGCCTTTACAACGCCCTGACTGAGGACAGAGGACGGACGGGTTACAATAAAGCAGGTCCCTTACTGGAGAGCGTTACGAACGTGAACACGTACACCGCCAGATTCTTCCCAGCTGTTATCAGGCATCTGAAACATCCTATCACATCCAGAGAGCAATGCTGAACTCCCGTCTAACTCTTTGATGACCCTCGGTCTACCCTTGATCGGAAATTGCTGGCTTTAACTTTCATTTTCATGTATCTATGCACTGTAGAGGATCGATTGTAATCATGTATTGTCTTTCAGCTGGATGGTGAGCATGCAAGAAAAAAGCTTTTCACTGTATCTCGGTCCATGTGACAATAAGCTAAACTGAATTGGGAGCCAAATGTCCCGCTGCTCATCGGGGACAGGTTCTATTCTCAATGTAAACTACCATCATGATGCAATTAGACCACGTGTCAACAGTGGTTGAACACGAACATAGTCTCGATATTCCAATGTGATTTCAGATCCATCACCATAATGCACTGAGTTTCATTTCCCCCATTACATGTCTGCACACACTTAACCATCTCTGCTGTGGAAAGGGTGCACGGGACCCCAACTAACATTGAACATTGGAATATCAACATCTGGCTTTCACTCACCGGGCAGCGAGGAGATGAGAAGAATGGGAATCCACATTGTTTTATCCATAGTGACAAGGCCAGCACTTTTCTGCCTGTCGCTCAGCTCTGAGCTCACAGATACAACCGCATCTCTCAAATAGCAATGAGGAAGAAGGGAACAGGAAGTCACATCGTGAACCACAGCGAGCCAGCAGCAGCTCGACACGTTGGGTCAGATGATCACAGAGTCATACGTCACGGAAACAGACCCTTCTCCCCAACGCATGAGACCAATGTGCTCATCTAAGTTAGTCAAATTTGCCCACATTCGACCCATATCTCTCCAAACCTTCCCTATCCATGGACCTGTCCAAGTGTTTGTTACATGTTGTTATTGCAGCTGCTTCAACCTCTTCGTCAAGCGCGATGTATCCGTAAGGATGGAGCGGTTATCTCTGTACTCAGTGTCTGTTAACACTGAACAGTGGTGAAAATATTGATAGACAAAACAATGCAGGAGCAACTCTGCGGGCCAGGCAGCACCTCTGGAGAAAAAGGATAGGTGATGTATCGGGTCGGGACCCCTCATGTAAACAATGAGACGTTGGTTAAAATATGACATTTAGAAGAATAGAAACGTCTAACGTGTGTACACTTCCGGATTATTTACTCTTGTTGATTTTGTAAGTGGACCGGCAGATCAAAAATATAATCATTGGAACTTTTGTTGTGGCATATTACTGTTGACATGGGGCAAAACAGGAAGTTGGCGTTAGGAAGTAGGTGCTTTTCACCTGAAATCAGCTGAGGTTAATTGGAGTTTGACTCTCTCCTCTCTCCTTCAACTCTTCAATTCAACTTTGAAACACTATTGTCATGAGATCCATGTTTTGAAAATGAAACATTCTAGTGGACTGTGACGAGGTTTGTCTACAATTACCTCAGGATGGAGATCAGCTGGGAAAGCGGGATGTGGAATGTAACTGACATGTGTAATGTAACTCAAACAAGGGCGAAGTGATACACTTAGTGAAGTTAAAGCAAGGTAGAATATGCACGGTGAATAGAATTGTTAACTTGTCTTCTTCGCAATACAGAGCTAATAAATTATCCGAGTTGTGTTCATGTACATTCCATGGGCTCATTTTGTACATCTGCTTGCAAAGATTTCATTCTGTAGGCAACTAGTTGCATTATAATATGACCTAATATCTGGGCTATCGTTCTGGGTGTGTTACTTTCAGGGGAACAGTGCAGTTTATTCGGGTTGTGTACATCAATAGCATTGTTGTGCATCACGTGGTATGGGTGTAACACACTGATGTGTCCGCCACTGATGTTAGCTGAGCGTTGGCGACCATCAGTAAAATATCTTTTATAATGAGCTATTTCCTGTTTACTTGCCCAACTAAAAACACTGCAGAGAGGAACCGACGATGCAGCAAAACAATTTAATTCTGTCTTCATTCGCCTTTGACCCACGACTTCTGCAAACACTTCTCAACAAAGTGTTTGGAAGGGTAAGGTGTGAAAACAAGTGATCAAAGGTGACAATGCTAAAGGAAAATGTAGAATGGACCATTGCCAGTCGAAGGCAAGGTGCCAACGAGGCACACAATCAGTGAAATGTCATCAGGAAGACAGTGAAACTAATTGGAGAACTAGGACGGGGTGGGATGGAGACAGGGGTAAAGCAAGGTTTACTTCAAGTTTGAGAAGTCAATATTCAAACCGTTGGGTTGTAAGCTGCCCAAGCGAAATATGAGGCGCTGTTCCTCCAATTTGCGTTGGCCTCTCATTGACATTGTAGGAGGTTCAGGACAGAAAGATCAGTGTGGGTATGAGAGGGGGAGTCAAAGTGTTTAGCAATCATTAAGTAGCGTAGGCCCAGGCAGATTGAGCGGAGTTGTTCAGCGAAACGATCGCCGAGTCTGCGCAAGGTTTCCCCGATATATAGTAGTTCACACATGGAACAGCGGATATAGTAGATGAGGTTGGAGGAGATGCAAGTGGACTTCTGACTCCCGCGAAAAGACTGTTGGGATACTTGTGCGGAGTAGAGAGGGATGGTGTAGGGACAGGCGTTGCATCTCCTGCAATTGCAGTGGAAGGTTCCTGGGGAAGGGGTGGTTTGTTTGGGAAAGGCCAGGGAGTTGACCAGGCAGTTACGGAGGGAACGGTCTCTTCGGAAAGCAGAAAGCAGTGGAGATGGAAAGATGTGGCTAGTGGTGGGATTCCGTTAGAGGTGGCGAACATGTCGGGGGATTATGTGCTGTGTGCGACGGCTGATGGGGCGAAAGATGAGTTTATTCTCCTTACCACCAGGGAAATGTCCAAGTGGAGAAGCTGGCTGGCTGCCGGACGGAGGGTGGACAGCGACTGCTTGGGGTGGGGGCGCTTGTCGGGGCAGAGGGAGAGAGAGAGAGAGAGAGTAGGGTGGGGAGTGAGTGACTGATCCCTGAAGTAGGGGTGGGAAGCGGGTTGCCCTGCCCCGGGTGGACTGACCGCAGTCTGTTGAGCTCTGGGGACGGATTCCCTGTTTATGTATCTCTGGGTATTCAGAGCGTGAGCACTACTTGTTTCTCATAGATAATTAGTTTGACTGCGAATGCAAACCTCTGAGAGGGTGACCTTTCATGCTGCTCAGAAGGCCTGTGATAACCATCCTTCTATTATTCAAAACAATCTCCCATGCATTAGTCTTTCATCACACCGTCTCATCCCATCTGTTTCTGAAATGCATTTCCAGTGTGTTGGCTGTTCCAAAGGTCTCTCGTGTAAATTATCATCTTCCTCCCATCAACAGTTTAAGACCATCCAAATATCAGAATGCACACTAAACTGCACTCTGTAAACTCATTTATAGAGCGATACAGCATGGAAAAGGCCGTTCGGACCACCGAGACCACACTGACTACTTTCGCATCCACTCCCTACACACGAGGGTAAATTTACAGAGGGCCAATTAACCTACAAACCCACACGTCTTTGGGATGTGGGGGGAAATCCGCGCTGCCGGAAGAAACGATCATGGTCACAGGGAGAACGTGCTAACTCCACGCAGACAGCACTCGATGTCAGGATCGAACCCAGGACTCGGATGCTGTGAGGCAGCGCCTCTACCTGCTGTGCCGATGTGTGATTGTCTGACATATCCTTCAATTTACCTTGCAGGCAAGAACAAGCATTGAACCCTGGTAAGCAGCATGGGAGCTGCATGCTTGCAACCTGGCAAGCAAACTGCAGAGTTAAGTCTATGGTACTTCCTCCCCGATGGGTTTGCAAGCCGACTGTGAACATTCTTCTTTGTGTGTTGGTGGGAAGGGATCCCCAGTCAGATCCGATTTGCGTTGCGTTGTGTTGCACAACCACAGAGCTACACAGGGCAGCTGTGCTATGGACAAAACTGTAATCCATCTATTTCTGGAGTGTGCAATTGGCAAGAAAACATTATTGACACAGCATGGAAACAGGCACTTCGGCCCATCGAGACCGTACCAACCACTGTTCACCCCGTATACAATTTACTGTGCAAATGAACCTACAAACCTGTGCGGCTTTGGAGTATGGGAGGAAACCGGAGCACCCAGAGAAACCCCATGCGGATACAAGGAGAACGTACAAACTCCATATAGACAGCAGCCGAGGTCACCAACGAACCTGGGTCTCAAGCGCTGTAAGACAGCAACTCTACCGCTGTGCCACTGTGTTCTACCTGAAACCCACTGACCTGCCAGGGCAAGGTGCTCTCCCTGAGCTAACATTCTTATACTCTACATGTTCTTACTGAATACTTGAGAACCAGTCGACATAGCTTGAGAACCAGAGGAAATTGGATTAGGGTGAGGGAGAAAGATTTAATAGGTACCGAATGGAAGCTGGACTGGATAGGCTTGGAGTGAAATGGGCCAAATGTCTTTAGTCAGAGGGTGGTGAGTTTGTGGAATTTATTTCAACAGACAACTGTGGAAGCCAATTCGATGGATATTTTTTAGGCAGAGATTGACAGATTCATGATTAGTGTGGGGGTCAGGGGTTATGGGATGAGGGCAGGTGAATGGGAGTTGTTAGGGGAAGATAGATCAGCCACGATTTAATGGCCGAGTAGAGTTGATGTGCCGAAAGGCCTAATTCTGCACTTAGAACTTATGAACCTATGAACATTGTTTGTTTGTGGGGTTCTGCTGCAGTCATATTCTGAGAAAAGTAAGACCAGTCTGAAGTAGATTCCTGGCCTGAAATGTCACGCCCATCTCCTTTCAGAGATGCTGCTTGACCCACTGAAGTGTTTTTTTTGTTTTGCTCCACTGCTCATATTAACAGGAAGCAAGTTGCCCACAGCAAGATGCAGCTCACACATTTGACTCAGACCACAACATTTATTTCCATAGCTCATTGGCCTTTGATGTTTTTGTACATTGACTGGAAATGTGTTCAAAACATATAAATGTGTATTGTAGAGTGAACAAATTAATGAACAAATATCTCAGGCTCCATTAGGTCCCTCATAACTACACAATGCATTAAACTCATAGCTTATCCTTTATCATGTCAGTATCCAGTACTAGTTCTATTTCCATAGATCCCGTAATATCTAAGAAACATTTATTCCCAGGCTAGATTGTATTTGAGTCATAGAGTCATACAACAGACAAACAGGCCCTTCGGCCCAACTTACCCCTCCTCACTGTGTCTGGACAATTGAGCCAAGGAAAACCTCATCCCTTCACCTGCACTCTCCTGCTCTGTAAGAACTTTGTATATTCCGAAGAGAGTACCTCCAGAGTTGAGACGAGGTCCTGTAGCAATGCTGCTAAGACCAGAATTTCCAATCGAACTTTCTTCTGCTACAGAAATTGCCTTTTTTTTGTGGGGGGTTTCTGTGGACATGTCAGTTGAATTTTCTTGGTTTCGTATCTCACCCAGAAATGTACAGTTCAGGCAGTGATGTATTCTACCCGTTGGCACTGAGGTGCTCGTAGGTCACGTGCTCATGTACTGGTGAGGAACGTTGTAGGCGGGAACATTTCGCCTGGACTCCAACAGACGGAGAACAAATTTCAGAACAAATTAATTTTATTACAAATTGGCCAACTTTGGTTACACATGTCCTTGGGCAGATGCCCTCAGATATAAAGCATTCAGTGCCTTTTACACAACCACATGTACATTACCTTCCTCCCCTACTGTAGATGACATATGCATGTGACCCTTAATATAGTTACCTCATCACTACTAACCACTCCCCATATCACAAGTATAATTACAACCTCCCCACCCACATATCGCTCTCTAGTTTCCGTGACAGACCACGTACAGCTAGTGCTCTCTGTAATGCCACAGTATGAATGTAATAAAGAAGGAAAGTCACAGTGTGTCGATAACACTTCTTTACATGGTGTCAAAACTCTTACCCCTTGCGCCTCATGTTTATCGGTTTTTTTAAATTTAATTTTGCCCCAGTTTTCTGTTACCCCCTCCTTGTTTCCTTGTTATGGCCAATTCTTGCCGCAAACCCGATGTGCTCGTTTTCGATGCAGACATTGCCCATCGATGGGATGTCTTTAAACGTGACTTCGACCACTATGTCACAATCGCTCATCCTGCCGTTACTCCAGCCGTCCAAGCTTCTCTACTCCTTAACCTGGCTGGTCCCGATGCCCTCGCTCGGTCAGACTTCTTCGTCTACGATGTGGGTGAATCTGTTCGGGACCCGGTATGTTTATTGGCTAAGTTTACCGCGATTTGCGACATTCCAACTAATTGCATTTTAGGACGTTTCAAACTGTTCGGGCGGCGTCAGCGCCCTGGTGAATCTGCTGAGAACTATGTTGCTGCGCTGCGACACCTGGCCAGACGGTGCCGCCTTGAGACGCTGACCCCCGAGGAGCTGACCAGGGACATTCTGGTTTACGGTCTCCGCGATGAAAAGCTAAGGACTGAACTTTTGCGCAAGCCCGACCCGTCTTTCAACGAGGCTATGCATGCCTGCCGTTTAGCCGAAGCCGTCACTACGGCAGTGTCACCGGCTGATCAGGACATTAACTTTGCCAGCGTTACCCGCCCTCGACAGAACCCTACCCCGCCACGACCCCCGAGGTCCGGCACTGCTCCCGGGGGACGTTCCCAGCAAAGGTGCCCCAATTGTAACTTTGCCACTCATCAGTACAATGTATGCCCTGCTTTGGGCAAAACGTGCAATTACTGCAAGAAACTCAACCATTTTTCTGCTGCCTGCCGTTCCCGTGGGAAGCCACATGCTGCTCCAAGGCGTATGTTAAACAACTTGGAGCAAACTGATAGCGAGCTGGGTTCCCAGTACCAACTCGACGACTTCCCTGTATCTGAATCTGGGTCCTCTCAGGGGGAGACCAGCATTTTTTCTGTGTTGGATGCACCTGCAGTGATAACAGACCCTTCAGTTCATGTAACTGTGAATAACTCGACCTTCACCGCTAAGTTAGATACCGGAGCTGTTGCGAATGTTGTCAACAGGCCTCTTCAAAAAGATTAGGACTAATGAGCAAGTTACTGCTGATCGCTCCACTTTGCATGCATACGGGGGAGGGGTGCTTGTTCCTGTGGGAAAGGCAACTCTGCGCTGCAAGATACTGGACACCTCTCGGCCCCTCACTTTCTATCTTCTCGATTCCAACTGCATTACCCTGTTGGGCAACCAAGCATGCCAGGACCTGGGCCTGATCTCTTTCCACCGTAACATCCACAAGGTGCAAGCCCTAATGGACCCGTTGGCTGAATATCCTGACCGCTTTGATGGCGAGCTGGACAAGCTGCCCTGCAACTACAAGATTGTCGTCGACCGCAAGGTCGTGCTAGTGGTCCGTGCGCCACACCGTGTCTCCTTCGCCATGAGGGACAAAGTAGAATCGACGCTGCACAGCATGGTAAAAATGGGCATCCTAAAGGCGGTCAGCGAACCCATCAAGTGCGTCTCCACCATGGTTGTTGCCGCGAAAAAGGACAAAAGCGAAATACGCATTTGCATCAACCCCAAAGACCTAAACCATGCCATCAAACGCCCGCATTACCCCATGAGAACAGTAGAGGACGTCGCTGCACAGGTTGGTCCGGCCACAATCTTTTCTGTCCTCGATGCCAAGAGCTCCTTCTGGCAGATACCGCTTGACGAGCATTCCTCCAACCTGACAACTTTCAGCACCCCCTTCGGCAGATTTAAGTTCCTCCGAATGCCATTCGGAATCAACTCTGCCAGCGAGGTGTTCCAACGGACAATGGAGCAACTGTTTGCCGGTCTACCGTGTGCCATCATCGTTGACGACATCCTGGTCTACGGTAAGGATGCCGCTGAGCACGATTTCAACCTCCGCCAAGTCCTAGACCGGGCCCGGAAGAGCAACTTGAAACTCAACCCCAAGAAATGCCGATTCCGCGTCCACGAGGTCACATATGTTGGACATGTATTCACAGCCTCGGGGCTGAAACCCGACACACAGAAAACGACTACCATCTCCGAGATGTCATCACCCACTGATGTGCCCAGCCTGCAACGTTTCCTGGGCATGGTAAACTACCTGGGGAAGTTCATCCCCGACCCCAGCGAGCTGAGTGCACCCCTGAGGGATTTGATAAAGAAGGACACGGCCTGGGCTTGGTTCCCTCAACACCAAAAATCTTTTGACATCCTTAGGTCCAAGCTGATCAGTACCCCCACACTTAAATGTTTTGACCTGCAACGTCCCATTATTATCACCTGCGACGCCTCTCAGTTCGGGTTCGGTGCCGCTTGCCTGCAGCTCCATGACGGCCTGCAACTGCCAGTCTCCTACTCGTCCCGTACCATGACCCCTGCCGAACAGCACTACGCACAGGTCGAGAAGGAGCTACTGGCCGTGGTGTTTGCCTGCTCCAAATTCGAGGACTATATACTCTGCAACACTTTCACCATTGAGACAGATCACCAGCCGCTTGTCACCATCCTCAACAAGTCGATCCATGTTGTCTCATCCCGCCTGCAACGCATGATGCTGCAGCTCCAGCGTTTCACTTTCAAAGTCGTTTTCCGGAAAGGCAAAGACATGTTCGTGGCCGAAACGCTATCCCGCGCCCCGTTAACATCCACCGATCGCCACCCCCTATGAAATGTCTGACCTGATGGTGCTCAATGTCAATATTGTCCCTTCACAGCAGATGAAGTCCCTGGTCAATCACACTGCCGATGATCCTGCCCTGCAACAGCTTGCTGCCATCATCCAGCAGGGCTGGCCCGACCGTCGTTCCGCTCTGCCGGCTGGCGCCGTGCCCTACTTCCTGGTCCGTGATGAGCTCGTACTCCACGACGGCGTGGTTGTGAAAGGACACAAGGTTGTTGTGCCTGCTGCTCTGCACGACCACTATTTTCAGGCCACTCATAACGGTCATCCTGGGGCCGAAGCCACCTTGTCTCACGCCCAGAGCCAGTTCTACTGGCCTGGTATGGCTCAATACATCCGGGAGAGGGTCTCTTCATGTTCCACCTGCAACAGCCTCGCCCCCCACCAGCAACGACAGCCGCTTCTGCAGCAGGCTGCACCCGAACTGCCCTGGATGGCGGTTGCCACTGACATTTTCGAGTGGCGAGGCAAACACTTCCTGGTACTAGTCGACTCCTACTCCAACTGGTTCGAGGTTGACCAGCTGCATTCCCTCACCTCTTCGGCCGTTGTCGAAAAGCTGCGCCGCCATTTCTCTACCTTTGGCACCCCGGCCAGCCTGCAGTCGGACAACGGCAGCCAATTCACGAGCTCCGAGTTTCGGGCTTTCGCAACCAGCTGGAACTTCCGCGACTACATCAGCAGCCCTGAGTACCCGCAAAGCAACGGTCTGGCCGAGCGCGCCGTTCGCAGTGCAAAGAACTTACTGGAACAATGTCGTTTGTTTAACTCTGATTTCTTTCCAACCCTGCTCAACCTTCGCAACATATCCCGTGACCCTGCCATGGGCTCCCCTGCTCAGCGGCTCATGTCTCGCACTACCAGACCACCGATCCCGGTAGCCCAGCGCTCACTCGTCCCCTCTGTCCCCAAGCCTGCTGCTGTTCAGGAGCGCATTGCCCTTAAGCGCGATGTGCAGAAACGCTCCCATGACAAGTCCTGCCGCCTCCTGCTGCGCCTTTTCCCCGGTCAAGTTGTCCGCATGCAGACCCCCACCGGTCACTCCCGGCTCGCTACCGTAGTCGCCACTGCTGGGTCGCCTCGGTCCTATCTTGTCGACCATGCAGGAACCATCTACCGCCGGTCCCGCTAACATCTGCGGCTTGTCAACGAGCCGCGACCACCACCCGCAGATCCCTTTGCTCCCCCGCTGAAATTTCAGCCTCCAGGCGATGCTCGGCCCATCGCTCCTCGCATGCCACGGTCTCTACCCTCACAGCTCTATCCGTCCGATCCTCCTCCGGTTCACCCTCCCTCAACTGCCCGCGCGCAGTCCTCTGCGAGTCCCGCATCCCCTCATGCCCTTCTGCCATTGTCTTCTCCGTCCCCGCCCGGCTCACCTGTTCCAGTGCAGCCGTCTGCACCTGTCGCCGTACTGCCCCCACTTGTTCCTGCAGGGAGGGGAGATGGCGAGATGCGAAACCGGTCGGGACGTGTTGTCAAGCCGCCTGTCCGCTATGGCGATTTTGCTTAACCAATTCTACTCATTTGATTGTCAGCGCATGAGACGTGGTCGCCCTGTCACTACTTTGTTTGTCTTTCGTTTCCAAGGGGAAGGATGTAGATGACATATGCATGTGACCCTTAATATAGTTACCTCATCACTACTAATCACTCCCCATATCACAAGTATAATTACAACCTCCCCACCCACATATCGCTCTCTAGTTTCCGTGACAGACCACGTACAGCTAGTGCTCTCTGTAATGCCACAGTATGAATGTAATAAAGAAGTAAAGTCACAGTGTGTCGATAACACTTCTTTACACCTACCTTAACCTTGCATTCTCAGTGAGTACAAAAGATGGAGGAATTCGTGTACATTACTCTGTTGTGCTGCTGCAAGTATATACTGTATGACAATAAAACTCTCTTGACTCAATTCTTGCACTCTAATAGGCTATACAAGCTATGAATAGTTCTGCAGTTCCACGCTACATTACTCCCCTCCCTCTCCCCATTTCACCTTGGCTGTGCAGTATCTAGGGATGGTCTCATGTAAAATCATTTTATTTGCAACTGGTCATTGTGGCAGATAAAATCCAGTCTTGACCATGTTTCATTGAGGCCACTTATCCGGGCTCGAGGATCATTTTACGTCTTGAGCTTATGTGCCTTAGCCCACTATCCACTTAAACCCATTTTCGTGCTTGATCCATTCCCCTTTTACGGACTTGACCCCACAATATTTTGGCACTGAGACAATGGATTGTGGTGTTCTGAGGCTGACCCTTGCAAGGAATGATGATGGGAGGGTTGGGGAACTTGTGGGTGGGTATTATAGGAATGGGAAGCAGTGCCATTTTATCATTTGTATGCATGATCTAGGCTCATTCATTATACTAGCGGATGAAAGAGAATGGCGATGGGAGTGGAATTCATAAGGTCATTCGTAATAGGAGCAGACAATTTGGCCCATCAAGGCTACTCCACCATTCAATCATCGCTGATCTACCTCTCCCTCCTAACACCACTCTCCTGCCTTCTCCCCATCACCCCCGACACCTGATGAATTGAACACAGCCGCTCAGAAAGAGCTGCACAAAGTATAGCAATAAAAAGATGCTGGTTTATACCAAAGACGAACCCAAAATGCTGGAGGATCTCAGATGGTCAAGAAACATCTCTGGCGAAAATGGATTGGTATCATTTTGGGTCAGGACCTTTCTACAGACCATCCGAAGATGGCTCCCAACCTCAAAGGCCACCAGTCCATTTTCTCCAGAGATGCTGCCTGACCTGCTGAGTTACCCCAGCAAAGTAGAAAGCAGATTAAAGCAGTGTCCTCTGAACAGAGTGGTAAAGCAATTACAGCCCAAAACTCACACCGAATTAAAAATCTCTCCTAAGAATCAACAGATGCATAGATCGACTAAGGGTTCTCTGGAGTCACAGTAGAGTGGGGTTTCCGAATGCCCTTTGGGCAGTTGCGATGAAAATTGTCATTTTCGTAGACGACAGCGATTTCAGCCGCATGGTGCCTTGATCTCGACTTCCTTTGACAATTCACCACTGCATGCGTGATTCCACTCTCATTGGTTTCCAAATGCTCAGCTGCCCTGATGTTTCCAAGTTGCTGCAGATTTGCATAAATGTGGTTCCCTTCCAACACTGCCATTTCCTAAAATGTAACAAAATCCAATTTTATAACCTAATAGATTTGAAAGGTCCTCAACAGATGTCTATTACAAAATAGGTCTCAAACTGTTCAGTATACAGACAAGCCATTGCGGCTGTTTACAACACAAAGCTGGCGCAGCACGGTGGAGTTGCTGCCTGACAGCGCCTACAACAGGTTTGTAGGTTAAATGGTTTGGCATAATTGCAAATTTCCCCTAGTGTGTGTAGGATAGTGTTAGTGTGCAGGGTTCTCCGGTCGGCGTGGACTCAGTGGGCCGTAGGGCCTGTTTCTGCACTGGATCTCTTATCTGGAGAGGACTGGTGTTGCTAAATGGCCTGTGTAACACAGACAATTCAATGTTATATATTCTTCATCACTCAGAGAATTTATATTTCACATTTTTACCTGGGTTTCATTGTTGGCTTCACCGTGTGATGTATTGCACTTGGATTCTGGAAAATATGTTGTCGATAGAGCCATATCAGGAACAGGTTTAACCATCATTCATTCATATATTTCATATTTTTGTTCTATGTACCTTCTAGATCTCTTGTTTCCACTTCCCCTGACTCTCAGTCTGAAGAAGGGTCGCGACTCGAAACGTTACCCATTCCTTTTCTGCAGAGATGCACCCGGATCCGCTGAATTGCTTGAACATTTTGTGTTGATCTTCAGTGTAAACCAGCATCTGCAGTTCCTTCCAACACACTGAAACATCTACGTGTTATGTGCAAGACCTTATATTTTAGAGTACCCCAAAAGTACTGCAGTATATTTGCACGAACGGAGTAAGTGTCTGCCCTGTTGTTCAGGTTGCTGTACGTAATGTTCCGAATGGATCATATTCCCTGTGCTCTACCCATCCCTCCTAACAGATGCCTAAACCTACATGATCTCCCGGTTGCTCAATACTTTATCTACCCCTCCCATTCCCACACTAACCTTTCGATCCTGGGCCTCCTCCGTTGTCAGAGTGAAGCCCAGCACAAATTGGAGGAACAGCACCTCATATTTCGCTTGAGCAGCTTACACCTCAGCGGTATGAACATTGACTTCTCTAACTTCAAGTAGCCATAGCTTTCCATTTCTCTCCATCCCCTCCCCATTCCCAGTTCTTTGACTAGTCTTACTGTCTCCGACTACATTTTATCTGTGTACCGCCCACTCCCCTGACATCAGTCTGAAAAAGAGGCTTGACCCGAAACATCACACATTCTTTCTCTCCAGAGATGCTGCATGTTCCGCTGGGTTACACCAGCATTTTGTGTCTATCGTCCTAACCTTACCTGCTCCAGCAGGTTTTCATGTTCATAAGTGATAGGAGCAGAATTATGCTATTAGGCCCATCCATCTACTCCGCCATTCAATCATGGCTGGTCTATCTCTCCCTCCTAACCTCTTTCTCCTGCCTTCTCTCCACAATCCAGGACACCTGGTCTAATCTAGAACATATCTTTCCATCTATGCCTGAAAAATATTTTTTGATGGCCTCCATGACATTCTGTGGCAATCATTCCACAGATTCATAACTCTCTGACTAAAGAAATTCTTCCTCATCTCCATCCTAAAGGAATGCCCTTTAATTCTGAGGTTATGACCTCTGGTCCTAGGCTCTCCCACTAGTGCAATCATCCACTCTACATCCACTACATCCAGGCCTTTCGCTATTTGATGTTTCAATGAGATTCCTCCCTCTTTTCCCTCTTTCCCTGTTGTATGATGGGTCTTGGATCTGAAATGTTTAACTGTTTACTTTCCACTGATGCTCTCTGACTGAGAAACAGCTCAGTGAACTTTCAAGTTTTCATCGGCGGTGGAGATAGTTGGCAGCTTCAAGTTCATGGGCGTTCGCATCTTGGATTACCTGTCCAAGCTAGACCTGCCCTGCCTCAACTACCTCCTTTGGCAGCTCCTGCCATATACCCACCGCCCTCTGTGTGAGGCAGGTATGTTGTACGTTGTCTATGTCCCTGTGAGGCTGCAGGTGTGATCTTCATTTTAACAGTACTTCAACGTGCTTGTGCATGTGACAATAAACACGA
This sequence comes from Amblyraja radiata, assembly GCF_010909765.2. Classification (NCBI taxonomy): domain Eukaryota; kingdom Metazoa; phylum Chordata; class Chondrichthyes; order Rajiformes; family Rajidae; genus Amblyraja; species Amblyraja radiata. Next base: position 33,571,153 of record NC_045979.1, read on the forward strand.
CTTTTAACCCGATTTGAAATACAACAGCTAATCACACAAAGCATATTCTAACAGCTGAGAGGATGAGAGTATGTATGTAAATATTACTTCTACCTAGCCTCTTAGTTCTCACGCATCTCTGCCATTTCACACCCAGACAGTTTCTGTACAATGATGTTCAAAGAACAGTTTTTGTCACCGAGTCACCATGATAGCATCAAACATGATAACATTATTGATCATTCATGCTTCCTCCTACATTTTATTACTTTAATGCAGGGCATTTGTTGATTAGAACAGAATTAAATCTCTTGACATTCTGCAAGGAACTGAGACATGTATTGTGAAATTATTTAAGATAAATCAGAAACTCACCCTTGGTTTTACGCTTTTGGTAACAAATGAAGGTAATGATGAGAATCAGGAGAAGCACAGTGACACCAGAAGCAACTATATAAGTGATCCTGTTGGACAGAGAAAAGGGAAGGGTGAGACATGGCTCATCATTGATTCTTGGACTTCAGTAAAGAACAAAAGTCAAGCATTTACATGGCACCTTTCATGATGTTTTATGAATTGTGCAGCAAAGGAAATGAAGTGTAGAGTCTGTTTCGTTGGGTAATGCAGCAGCTAATCTGCTCACAGTAAGGTGACATTGACCAACGATCGTGAAACTGGTTGAAGAGTAATTGGGTCCAACCATTAACGATCCCTCCCTCCTCCTTCACAAACAATGCATGGGAACTGTTACACTTTAATAGCAGTGATTAGTTTAGGTTAATTCAGCTGAGTTTGGTTTAGTTTAGTTCAGTTTAGATTAATTTAGTTTAGTTTAGAGATACAGCATGGAAACAGGCCTTTCGGACCACCAAATCTGCGTCAACCTGCAATCTCATTACACTAGATCTACCCGAAACATTAGAGTCAATTTACAGAGGCCAATTAACCTACAAACCTGCACGTCTTTGGAACGTGGGAGAAAACTAGAACACATGGAGAAAACTGGAGAAAACCCACGTGGTCACTGAGAGAACGAACAAACTCTGTACAGGCAGCAACCGTGGTCAGGATCGAACACAAGTCTCTGGGTCAGTAAGGCAGCAACTCTACCGCTGTGCTACCATGCCACTGTTATTGAAGTTTTCCATATCTGACAGCCAGCATGCTGCCCCCCCCCCCACCCCCCATCCCCCCACTTTTCCCTCAGTACTGCAGTGGTGTGGTATCTGAGTGATTTATCCAAATATTTGCAGCTATCCTTGAAACCACCACTTTGTGAACATGGTTCTGCAACCCTGTTCCAATCTCGGTGGAGAAAACACTATGCCAAAGAGAAAACAATGCACTTGGTTCACAACAAATGAATGAATGAATGAATAGGTTGTTTGGTCAAGTATTCACATACAAGGAATCTGCCTTGGTGCTCTGCCCGCAAGTGACAACATGACATACAGTGAAGTTAAGAATGATACATAAAACATTAAACATTAATAATAAAACATTAATCTCACCCCAATGCCATTTACAACTCCATCTCCACCTCCCCCAACATTGGGTTTGGACAGTGACTGTTCGCTTAGAGCTGTCTGGAATATGGAACATCTTCAACATATCCAGAAGGCGGCTCACCATGACCATCTCAAGGTCAGCAGTGTGACCTAACGTGTCTACCACCCAGGGTCTCGTCTTATGTGGAAACACTTCCTGCTGTTGGAGTGACTGACATAGAGACTTTGACTAACTCTACAATGTGTTGCCATATGTGATGTCAAAGGTGGTGTTTTTTGTAATCTTTTTATTTGAATTTCACAGCAATTTGCATACATACAATGATAACAGACAGTGACAGTCAAGGCATAATTGTGCAACAGTATGTAAGCGACCTTCAAAGCCCTTACCCTTACCCACCTTCAACCCACCCGAATCAGGTCGGAACCAAACGGGGGCATACAACACTCACATACGTACACATCCACACTAATATGGTAAGATAAACGAAACAAAAAGTACTAAAGATTTTTTAAAAAAAATAAATAAATAAATAAATAAATTATGGGTTTTTTAGCCCATAATTCACTAGGCATTTTCCTATCAGTACCACACCAGAGGAGGTCACAGCAAGGCAAAGCAACAATACTTGGGGTTGGCAACTATACTCATCTCACACAATGGGATGAGGTTAGTAATGGAGAAGTCATGGTGAATTCCGCAGGGAACGCCCTCTGAAGGGTAACATAGAAACATAGAAACATAGAAAATAGGTGCAGGAGTAGGCCATTCGGCCCTTCGAGCCTGCACCGCCATTCAATATGATCATGGATGATCATCCAACTCAGTATCCTGTACCTGCCTTCTCTCCATAACCCCTGATACCTTTAGCCACAAGGGCCACATCTAACTCCCTCTTAAATATAGCCAATGAACTGGCCTCAACTACCTCTGTGGCAGAGAATTCCAGAGATTCACCACTCTCTGTGTGAAAAATGTTTTTCTCATCTCGGTCCTAAAAGATTTCCCCCTTATCCTTTAACTATGACCCCTTGTTCTGGACTTCCCCAACATCGGGAACAATCTTCCTGCATCTAGCCTGCCCAATCCCTTAAGAATTTTGTAAGTTTCTATATGATACCCCCTCAATCTTCTAAATTCTAGCGAGTACAAGCCGAGTCTATCCAGTCTTTCTTCATATGAAAGTCCTGACATCCCAGGAATCAGTCTGGTGAACCTTCTCTGTACTCTCTCTATGGCAAGAATGTCTTTCCTCAGATTAGGAGACCAAAACTGTACGCAATACTCCAGGTGTGGTCTCACCAAGACCCTGTACAACTGCAGTAGAACCTCCCTGCTCCTATACTCAAATCGTTTTGCAATGAATGCTAACATACCATTCCCTTTCTTCACTGCCTGCTGCACCTGCATGCCTACTTTCAATGACTGATGTACCATGGCACCCAGGTCTCGTTGCATCTCCCCTTTTCCTAATCGGCCACCATTCAGATAACAGTCTACTTTCCTGTTTTTGCCACCAAAGTGGATAACCTCACATGTATCCACATTTTACTGCATCTGCCATGCATCTGCCCACTCACCCAGCCTATCCAAGGCACCTTGCAGCCTCCTAGCATCCTCCTCACAGCTAACACTACCCCCCAGCTTCATGTCATCCGCAAACTTGGAGATGTTGCATTCAATTCCCTTGTCCAAAACATTAATATATATTGTAAATAGCTGGGGTCCCAGCACTGAGCCTTGCGGTACCCCACTAGGTACTGCCTGCCATTCTGAAAAGGACCCGTTTACTCCTACTCTTTGCTTCCTGTCTGCCAGTCAGTTCTCTATCTACATCAATACTTAACCCCCAATACTGTGTGCTTTAAGTTTGTATACTAATCTGTTATGTGGGGCCTTGTCGAAAGCCTTCTGAAAGTCAAGATATAACACATCCACTGGTGCTCCCTTATCCACTCTACCAGTTGCATCCTCGAAAAATTATTTAAGATTCGTCAGACATGATTTAACTTTCATAAATCCATGCTGACTTTGTCCAATGATTTCACCACTTTCCAAATGTGCTGCTATCCCATCTTTAATAAATGACTCTAGCAGTTTCCCCACTACCGACGTTAGACTAACTGGTCTGTAATTCCCCGCTTTCTCTCTCCCTCCCTTTTTAAAAGGTGGGGTTACATTAGCTACCCTCCAATCCTCAGGAACTACTCCAGAATCTAAAGAGTTTTGAAAAATTATCACTAATGCATCCACTATTTCTGGGGCTACTTCCTTAAGTACTCTGGAATGCAGCCTATCTGGCCCTGGGGATTTATCGGCCTTTAATCCATTCAATTTACCTAACGCCACTTCCCAGCTATCCTGGATTTCACTCAATTCCTCCATCTTATTTGACCCCCGGTCCCCTGCTATTTCCGTCAGATTATTTAAGTCTTCCTTAGTGAAGACAGAACCAAAGTAGTTATTCAATTGATCTGCCACGTCTTTGTTCCCCATGATCAATTCACCTGTTTCTGACTGCAAGGGACCTACGTTTGTTTTAACTCATCTTTTTCTCTTCACATATCTATAAAAACCTTTGCAGTCAGTTTTTATGTTCCCTGCCAGTTTTCTTTCATAATCTATTTCCCCTTTCCTAATTAAGCCCTTTGTCCTCCTCTGCTGGACTCTGAATTTCTCCCAGTCCTCTGCTAGGCTGCTTTTTCTGGCTAATTTGTATGCTTCATCTTTTGTTTTGATACTATCCCTGATTTCCCTTTTAATCAACGGATGCACTACCTTCCCTGATGTATTCTTTTGCCAAACTGGGATGAACAAATGTTGTAGTTCATCCATGCAGCCTTTAAATGCCTTCCATTGCATATCCACCGTCAACCCTTTAAGAATCAATTACCAATCAATCTTGACCAATTCACGTCTCATACACTCAAAGTTACTTTTCATTAAGTTCAGAACCCTTGTTTCTGAATTAATTATGTCTCTCTCCATTCTAATGAAGAACTCAACCATATTATGGCCATTCTTGCCCTAGGGGCCACGCACAACAAGACTGCTAACTAACCCTTCCTCATTACTCAATACCCTGTCTAGAATAGCCTGCTCTCTCGTTGGTTCCTCTACATGTTAAATTGGATAGTTATATGGACGGGAAAGGAATGGAGGGTTATGGTCTGAGCGCAGGTATATGGGACTAGGGGAGAATACGTGTTCGGCACGGACTAGAAGGGTCGAGATGGCCTGTTTCCGTGCTGTTATTGTTATTATGGTTATATGGTTATATGTTGGTTTGGAAAACTATCCCGCATACATTCCAAGAAATCCTCTTCCTCAGCACCCCTGCCAATTTGATTCGCCCAATCTATATGTAGATTGAAGTCACCCATTATAACTGTTTTACCTTAGTTGCACGCATTTCTAATTTCCTGTTTGTTGCCATCCCCATCTCCACTACTACTGTTAAGTGGCCTATACACAAGACCCACTAGCGTTTTCTACCCCTTAATGTTCCGTAGCTCTACCCATATCGACTCCACATCCTCCAAGCTAAAGTCCTTCCTTTCTATTGCGTTAATCTCATCTCTAACCTGCAATGCTACCTCGCCTCCTTTTCGTTTCTGTTTATCCCTCCTGAATATTGAATATCCCTGGATGTTCAGCTCCCAGCCTTGGTCACCCTGGAGCCATGTCTCCGTGATCCCAACTATATCATAGTCATTAATAGCTATCTGCACATTCAACATCCACTTTATTACGAATGCTCCTTATATTGAGACACAAAGCCTTCAGGCTTGTTTTTACAACATTCTTACCCCTTATACTATTATGCTGAAAAGTGGTCCTTTTTGATTTTTGCCCTGGATTTGTCTGCCTGCCACTTTTACTTTTCACCTTGCTACCGATTGCTTCTACCCTCATTTTACACCCCTCTGTCTCTCTGCTCACACATTTAAGAAACCCGCCACCTCTTATTCTCTGTTTATTATATTTTTCTTCTTTCCCCTCCACATGTTGGGTCTGAGTGCTTCCCTTCTCTGCCTCCTGCCCCACACACTGTCTACTAGCTTTCTCTATTTGAGTCCCTCCCCCCAACCGTTCTAGTTTAAAGTCTACCCAGTAGCCTTTGCAAATCTCCCCGCCAGGTTATTGGTCCCCCTCGGGTTCAAGTGCAACCCGTCCTTTTTTACAGGTCACACCTTCCCCAAAAGATGTCCCAATGGTCCACAAACTTGAATCCCTGCCAAGTGCACCAGTCCTCCAACAGGCCTTTAATGCCAGTGATCGGAAGACACAATTTTCTCCCAATTGAAGCAATCTCAATCAAAACACCAGCAATAAGCTCATGGCACCTTTCAATGGAAACAGAGTAGTTTACCTTGAAGAATTATTTGATTTTTTCGAAGTTGCACACGAATATTCAAGTCCTGTTGGAACAAGGAAATAAAAATCAATTTCACTGCTTTTCACTTGCAGTTGAACAAGAGAACATGTTTGTCTGATATAAGGGGTTTATAGGCTTAATAGACAGGCAATGTTTCTTCATTGTAATTTGCAGCAGATGGCAGTTGTTGGCATGACAAGCTGGAGCACTGGTTACAACTCAGATCGCCAACAGTAAGGCGGTGCAGTGGCGCAGCGGTCGAATTGCTGCCTCACAGCGTCAGAGACCCGGGTTCAATGCTGACCACGGGTACTATCTGCACGGAGTTTGTATGTTCTCCCTGTCACCGCGTGGGTTTTATTCAAGTGCTCCGGTTTTCAAGATTTGCAGGTTTGTAGGTTAATTGGCTTCTGTAAATTGTCCCTAGTGTCGGCCTTAGGTGTTGGGGGGCCCAATCGGGAACACTTTTGGTGAGCCCCAGGTCGCCAGCCAAGGTATGTAGAATCATAGACATATAATTAAAGTCTATAATAGACTTTATATCTCAATGGTAGAATGCAAAGTAATCAAAATGTGCGCTTAAAATGTGCACGCGACTTAATGCACCAAACAGATCTAAGCTACATTTTAATATAAATGTGCATACATGTAAGCCTACAAGTAACAAACAAAATGTGTAGATCACCTCAGAAAAGTACATAGTTACAATATCACTTGTTTTATTGAGTGAAATTTAAAAAAAAGTAATTTAATTAAATAGATCCTGGAAAACCAATACCCATTGGTGAAAAACCAATCCAGGCATTAAATTTTGGGCTTCAGCCCCATCCTACCCTTTGGTCTTTACTCCATCCTAACTTAGTTGTGTGCGTGATGTGTGTGTGTGTGTTAGTTCTCTGTGTGTTATGTGTGTGCGGGAGGGAATGAGAGAAGGGAGGGAGGGAGGGAAGGAGAGAAGGGAAAAGAGAGAGGAAGGAGGGAGGGAATGAGAGAAGGGAGAGAGACCGGCGGCGGGAGCGGATGCTGGGGTCCGGGCGGACGGGTGTGAGCTGAGGCCGAGGTTTGTAAACGTTGCTCCAACCCCCGGCCCGGCCCTCCCTGTATTGTTCACCGCGTCTTCCCGGGAAGAGAGAGGGGTGGAGCCGGGGATGTGTGCTTGAAGCACGGCGACTGGAGGGGCGGGGGCACAGATCCTATAGCGAGCAGATTTATAGCTCCGCGGGAGCGCTCCCCGGGACCGTTAGGGAACGACCCACCTCCCCCTCTCCCCCTTCTACATCCCCCCTCCCCGTCTACCTCTTTCTTCCCCCTCCACCCCACTACTCTCTCTCCACCCGGGGTAGATCTACCCGAGCCGAGAGTAAATTACTCTGGCGCGGGCCCCCCTTACTCGCGGGGCCCAGTTGGGAGCAATCGGTCCATTCGGATTAAGGCCGGCCCTGGCTGGATCACTAAAATAAAGCAGGTGATTTCACGAGAGGGCTAGTGCCTGGCATGAAGCATTACAGTTCGGAGGAGATGCTGGGTTGATGGGGTTTTATTCCATACAGGAGAGGAAGGATGAACCTATTACAGGTGTGCAAAGCTACGAGGAACAAGATGGCGGGGCACGTACGTGCAGCGACTCAACACTTCAGGAGCCGATGTTCCTTAATTAGTATTATTTCAGTTTATTTATTATTGGGTGCCACGTATGCATAGGTGAACATGTCACACGATGGCGCAGCGGTAGAGTTGCTGCCTTTTACAGCGAATGCAACACCCGAGCACCGGAGAACCGGGTTCGATTCCGACGACGGGTGCTGTCTTTCCCTAGTTTGTACGTTCTCCCCGTGACCTGCGTGAATTTTCTCCAGGTTCTTCAGATTTACCCCACACTCCAAAGACGACAGGTTTATAGGTTAATTGGCTTAGTAAATGTAATTTACCCGGTGGGCCGAAGGGCCTGTTTCCGCGCTGTAGCTCTATCCCAAATCATAAACAACCAAACATCGGTTCGAGGCACAATGGATATTCTGGGTGCATACGTAGGCATAATGTGTATGCGTGTGTAAATCTGTGTGTATGTGTCACAGTATGTGTACGTCAGTGCATGAATAATTTTTATTATTGCCCATTTGTCAATACTTGGTTGCTGGGCTCCAGAAATACATTTCCCAGTGCTGGTGTAGGCCAGCTTTAAACTAGATTTGCAGCGACATCAGTCCAAGCATTTCCACTTTCCGGCATCTCCACATGACAGACACTCAAATATGGGAAGGGAACAGAAATTATCCGTAAATGTGGCGACAGTTAACTCCCAGAGGACTGTATCAGCTTTGGTCCACTGTAGTAATGTTGACCATTAAGTACTTTTTTTGCTGTTATTTTATTGTTATTTTTATCTTGTACATTTGTGCTGTGCGCCTGAATTTCATTGTATGCACCACTTCTATGACAATAAAGTAATAAAGATAAAGAAAGTAAGATAAAGGAGATGGGGTACTTCGTGGGAAATCAGCACAGCAGGTGTGCGAAGAAATGGAGAACATAGGGTTGGGTTAAGGAGTAGAATATTTGGAGGGTATCTGAGCAAGATGTATTTTTAAACTTAGATTGTGGAGGCACTTGAATTGTCAAGTCTGGGAAGACTAGGGATGAGGGGCTGGTAAAATGAATTAGTATCGATGGTACTGAATGGTCAACATTAACACATTGGCCAAAGCTGATACAGTCATCTAGGAGTTAACTGTGGCCACATTTACGGATAATTTCTGTTCCCTTCCCATATTTGAGTGCCTGTCATGTGGAGATGATGGACGGACTGATATCAATGCAAACCTAGTTTAAAGTTGTGTAATCATAAGAGGAAGTTCTAGCCAGGAAGAGCGGAAGCTAGATCAGCCATGATTGAATAGTCTATTTCTGCTTCTATCACTTATGATCTTATGAACCCCCACCCCCCCACCCCCACTTCCCCTTCTTCTCCTCATTCCCTCCACTACTTACCAGTGCCGTTGATTTTCACTACGAAACTACAGGGCACGTCACTGCTGGAGATGGACACGTTGACCATTTCACTGGAGTTTGATCCACGTCTATTTGAGGCTGTGCAATAATATTGATGGTGCTGGTGTTTGAAGGATTGACAATGTAGATCCAGGGTATTGTTGTCTGAGATCTTTGAATCCCCAGATGGGGTCTTTTCATACCAGCTGTAGCTAATGGGAAGGGATCCCTGGACCGAATCACAGGACACTGACACTGAGCCCCCGAGACAGGAGACATTAGCTGGTGACAGAAATCCAAGCACAGGAACAGACACGGGTTCTGTGGGAAAGGAGCAAACAGTCAGACACTGAGTGAACATCTGAAAATCAAACACTCGCCAATATCCAACATTTCTGTAACTTAGCCAGAGCCGCCAGGTTGGAATCTGACCCATCCATCTCCATAGAGTCATAGAGTCATACAGCATAAAACAGGCCCTTCGGTCTAACTTGCCCGCGCTGACCAACACGACCAGGCTACACTAGTTCCACCTGCCCTTGCTTGGCCCTTAACCCTCTCAACATATCCTATTCGTGTAGCTGTCCAAATGTTTCTTAAATGTTGCTATAGTACCTACCATAACTACTTCCGTTGGCAGTTTGTTTCATGCAGCCACCAACCGGTCTAATCAAACTCAAACTGTGTGTGGACTGCAATTATGAAGTAAATCGACTGTGACACCCCAGTACAGATGAGGACAATGTCAGCTACTCAGATGTTACATTACAAAGTGACAGCCAAATTGCCCGTCAGAAAGCCCCTTCTTCTCACAATCCATTTACCAGATTAATTCATCTCTGTGTCTCTCCGTCCTCCCAGCTGCCAGAACTACCACGTCTGCCACTGTACCAGTACACAGCAGCACCATCTCTCTTTGTTTTATAATACAGTACACAGCAGCACCATCTCTCTTTGTTTTATAATACCAGTACCGCAGTTAAAAAAAAAATCTTGCTTTAATCTGAAACTGCCACAAATCTACGATACCAACATTCAAACCCATGATTAGTGCATTAGTCTCTTCGGCAAGCAGAAAGTGGCGGAGATAGAAAGATATGGCTAGTTGTGGCATCCCGTTGTAGGTGGGGAAAATGTGGGAGGATTATATGCTGTGTGCGACGGCTGATGGGGCGAAAGATAAGCTTATTCTGCTTACCACCGGGGAAATACCCGGGTGGAGAGGCTGGCTGGCTGCCGGGCGGTGGGTGGACAGTGGCTGCTTGGTGGTGGCGCATTGACGGGGCAGAGCATCGTTTTAAAACATGGGGTGCGGGGGGGGGGGGGGGGGGGCACAATGAGGCCTGACAGCTAGTACAGGGGTCGGCAACCTGCAGCCCATGACCCGAAATCATCCGGCCCACAGTCGTATATTTTTTTCGCGACCTTTGAACTACAGCCAGTTCTTGGGCAAGCAGGCGGCCTGGGTGCTACAACCAGACCTGCCAGTCAACCTGGGAGCTACAGCCAGTCCCGATGCAGGCGAGCCGACCTGTGCGCGCATGCGATCTGGTAACTGCAGGTCCTCTGGACCACCGTGTCCGCTCCGACCAGCAATCACCCTGTGCACTAGCATCATCCGACACACTAGGGATAATTCTCAATTTACCGAACCACTTAAGGGCCTGTCCCACTTACGTGTCCTTGGCACGCAAATTACGCGACCTCATGGTCGCGTTGAGGCGCACGGGCGTTGTACGGCCGCGCTGGGCCAGTCCCACTGAGAAGCGCGGAGGGGTATGTAGTTGTGCGCGACATCGCGCGCCGCTCCGAATTTTTTGTAGCGAACGAAATCTTCGCGCGTCAATAACCTGTCGCGTAACTGACGGCCAAAGTGGGACAGGCCCAAGACCCTGGCGTGACGCAACGTTTCACCTCCATCAGCAGCAGAAGCAGGCAAAGGATCGCCGAACTGGACCTGAGGCTCACGGCCGTTGTGGTCCGGATCCGCCCCCCACTTCTACTCCCAGAGCGGGGCCAAGAAAATTAAAGATGGCCACAAAATGCAGGAGTAACTCAGCGGGACCGGCAGCATCTCTGGAGAGAAGCAAAGGGTGACGTTTCCGGTCAAGACCCTTCTTTACTGACTGAAGAAGAGTCTCGACACGAAACGTCACGCATTACTTCTCTCCAGAGACGCTGCCGGTCCCGCGGAGTTTCTCCGCGGAGTTTCTCAAGCAGTGAGCCAATCTTCAAATTACGTCGATTAGGTGGCCGATTAGGAAACGGGGAGATGCAACGAGACCTGGGTGTCATGGTACACCAGTCATTGAAAGTAGGGATGCAGGTGCAGCAGGCAGTGAAGAAAGCGAATGGTATGTTAGCATTCATAGCAAAAGGATTTGAGTATAGGAGCATGGAGGTTCTACTGCAGTTGTACAGGGTCTTGGTGAGACCACACCTGGAGTATTGCGTACAGATTTGGTCTCCAAATCTGAGGAAGGACATTCTTGCCATGGAGGGAGTGCAGAGAAGGTTCACCAGACTGATTCCTGGGATGTCAGGACTTTCATATGAAGAAAGACTGGATAGACTCGGCTTATACTCGCTAGAATTTAGGAGATTGAGGGGGGATCTTATAGAAACTTACAAAATTCTTAAGGTGTTGGACAGGCTAGATGCAGGAAGATTGTTCCCGATGTTGGGGAAGTCCAGAACAAGGGGTCACAGCTTAAGGATAGAGGGGAAATCCTTTAAGACCGAGATGAGAAAAACATTTTCACACAGAGAGTGGTGAATCTCTGGAACTCTCTGCCACAGAAGGTAGTTGAGGCCAGTTCATTGGCTATATTTAAGAGGGAGTTCAATGTGGCCCTTGTGGCTAAAGGGATCAGGGGGTATGGAGAGAAGGCAGGTACGGGATACTGAGTTGGATGATCAGCCATGATCATATTGAATGGCGGTGCAGGCTCGAAGGGCCGAATGGCCTACTCCTGCACCTATTTTCTATGAATCTATGTATCTATGTCACGAGCTCCAGACGACTATGCGTACGCATGAAATCGCATGCGACCACGAGGTCGCGTAATTTGCGTGCCAAGGACACGTAAGTGGGACAGGCCCTTTTACCAACAAACCTGCGCGTCTTTGGCGTGTGGGGCAGGTGAGCCGTGCTGGGCGCTACAGCCAGTCCTGGGGCTCGCAGGCGACCTGGGCGGGACAGCCAGTCCTGGGGCAAGCGAACCGACATGGGACTGGCTGTAGCTCCCACGGCACAAAACATGGAGGGGGGGGGGGGGGGGGGGGGGGGGGGGGGGGGGTTCTCACTGATCTGTTCCAGTCGTATTATTAATTTGTGTCGGAATGCAAACCTCTGACAGGGTGATATTTTGTTTTACAGTTCAGAGGCAGGGAAATGTGCTGCGTATCCCAGTTGAAGTGGGTGGCCGTTCAGTGGGACAGAGCCCGCACTGGGCGAGAGCAACATGAGTGGGGGTTCCCGAACCCCGCCCCTACCCCGCAGGTCTCTGCACTGCTTCGGAGCCTCGGGATATCGGTGCTGCCCTGACCTTCCCGGAGAAAACATGGATCTGGCATTTCAGTGGAGACGTCAAGTCAATCGCTGAGAAACGTACCGTCAGATACTTCTAGATGTACGGAAAACATACGACGGCCAGCAGATGTTGTCATTCCACAGCTGTACCATCCTGTATCTCCAGAGTGAAGATCCTCCACAGCCACAGTAAATATTCCTCGTGCCGGGTGATCGGTGATTGACACTCTTCCACTCCGTCCGGGTTGCCCATTTGTTTCCGCTACAATTGTAGACAGGCGACACGACTCACGGCACCAGTATTTTGTGTGTGAGCGGTACTCTGGTGCATAGTGGCAATCGGTTGTGATCGCTCTTCCCACGACTCCTCTTACATACTCCTCTCCCCACACTGCACCTGAAACTGAGGGGTGAAACTTTCAGATGGAGAGCAAATGACGGCGGCGCGGCTCTGGCTGCAGCGGCTCTCCGGCAGTCCTGTTTGTTTTGTGTTTTTTGGGTTGTTTATTTTCGTTTTGGTTAGTCTAGTTTTGGTTTTTAGTTAGTGTTTTTGGGGGGGGGGGGGGGGGTTGAAACGGGGCTTGCTGTCTCTCCCTGCGGGGGAATGCGACTTTTTTTGTCGTATTCCCCTTCTCTGCCTCCGTCTGCGCTGAGGCCTAATGGCGGAGCTGGCGACCTCGAGGCTCAGGAGGCAGAGCCCGCCGGGACTCGCACTGAGCTCGCTCCCGTGAGGACGGCCCGGCTCGGGGCTGGAACAGGGCTTTCGTGAGGGGCTGTGACGGCCGGCCCGAGGAAGGAAGGTGCTCCCGTCGGAGTAGCCGAGCTCGGGGAGGTACGGCGTTCCCGGCCCGAGGGAGGAGCGGCGCCCAGTCGGGGCGGCCTGGCGCGAGGGAGGAGCGGCGGCCTGGCGCGAGGCTGAGACGGTGGCAGTACTCACGTGAGGGCGATCCGGCTCGGGGCTGGAACGATGCTCCGGGGGCTGGGACGGCAGTTCTGGCGGCGGTGGCCTGAGACCGGGGGTTCGGCCGCGGGCCAGCGGCTGCGTCAGCAGGTCTGGTGAGCGGCAGCTTCGACTACCCCGGGCCGCGGTGTTTGAGCCGCAGGACAGGTTTTAACATCGCCCGGGGGGTATCGCCTCAGCGCAGAAGGAGAAGAGGAGGGAAGAGACTGCAGCCCTAAGACTTTTGCCTCCATCACAGTGAGGAGATGTTGGGTGGACTCACTGTGGTGGATGTTAATATGTGTTTATTGTTGTTTTTTATTGTATTGTATTGTATGTATGACTGCTTAAATTTCGTTCAGACTTCGGTCTGGATGACAATAAAAGGCTATTCTATTCTATTCTATTCTATTCTATTCTAAATGAACTGTTTAATGGAAATAGATACATTTTGAAGATTACATGAAAGAAAACTTAAATAGTTCCATGATGTGTCATATTGCTTCACGGCCAATGTCTCCGGTCTGAAGTGCAGGCAGTGCTGTTATTGTACCAGTTGTGTCAGTGTTCTGTCCCCGGGTCAGTGCATATTGGGTTCACTTCCCACTCCAGATCCCTGAGCAGAAACTGGGCTGGGATCGCAGTCCGGTACTGAGGGAGCGCGGCAGTGTTGCAGGAGCTGCCTTTCAACAATCCCAGGCGGTGCCCGGCCTCTCACCCTACAGAAAGACCCTACTTTGCTGTTTCATTGTCGGTGCCGCCGGCTGCGCTGCCAACATTCATCTCTCAACCGACACTGGGCCGGACCCTTGTTTAGTCATTCACAGCCTTTACAACGCCCTGACTGAGGACAGAGGTCGGACGAGTTGCAATAAACCGGGTCCCTTACTGGAGAGCGTTACTAGCGTGAAAACGCACACCGCCAGATTCACGGACAGTTTCATCCCAGCTGTTATCAGGCATCTGAATCATCCTACCACAAACAGAGAGCGGTGCTGAACTCCCATCTACCACTCTGATGACCCTCGGAATACCCTTGATCGGACTTTGCTGGCTTTACCTTACACTAAACGTTATTTCCTTTTCATGTATCTATGCGCTGTAAGAGGATCGATAACAATCATGGATTGTCTTTCTGCTGGCGAGTTAGCTCGCAACAAAAACACTCTACCTCGGTACACGTGACAATAAACTAAACTGAATTTGAAACCCGCTGGTCATCTGGGACAGGTTCTATTCCCAACGACCCCGGCTCGCCTTGGACCTTTCAGGACGACTGGGACGCGGATTGGAGAGAGGATGGAGAGAGATTTGGGAGTGGGTGGATAGAGCGAGGACAGTGGTTCAGTCTCATGTACCGGGGAATTTTTGGGTTTACGACAGATTTGAGTTGGACAAATGCAGGGAATATTTAAACTGACACAATGAGTCCACAATCGTGACTTCCACCTCAGTTGTAAACATATTTTGTTAGTGTAGAATTAACTTCCTGTTGATGTTGGAACCTCTGTTCTTCGGTCCAGGTGTCTTGGAGTATCTGCTCCAAATTTATTCGCTATTTTATGCCTTTCAACTATACCCGAACAGAGTCTATATATTCAAATGTGATTTCAGATCCATCACCACAATGCACTGAGTTCCATTTCTCCCATTACATGTCTACACACACTTAACCATCTCTGCTGTGGAAAGGGTGCACGGGACCCCAACTAATATTGATCATTGGAATATGAAGATCTGGCTTTCACTTACCGGGCAGCGAGGAGATGAGAAGAATGGGAATCCACATTGTTTCATCCATAGTGACAAGGCCAGCATTTGTCTGTCTGTCGCTCAGCTCTGAGCTCTCAGATGCAACCGCACCTCTCAAATAGCAATGAGGAAGAAGGGAACAGGAAGTCACACCGTGAACTACAGCGAGCCAGTAGCAGCTCGACACGATGTAGTGTGAAATGCTCAGGGGTATATTTAGCAAATGGTTGGGTCAGTTGTTCACAGAGTCATACAGCAGGAAACAGGCCCTTTTCCCCAAGCGTTAAACCAATATGCTCATCTAAGTTAGTCAAATTTGCCAAAAACCTTCCCTACCAAGGACCATGTCCACGGGCCCATTACATATTGTTATTGCAGCTGCTTCAACCACTTCGTCAGGTATGATGTATCCGTAAGGATGGAGCGGCGGTTATCTCTGTACTCAGAGTCTGTTAACACTGAACAGTGATGGAAATAATGACAGACAAAAAAATGCAGGAGCAACTCTGCGGGCCCGGCAGCACCTCTGGAGAGAATGGATAGGTGACATTTCGGGTCCGGACCCTTCATGTAAACAATGATACGTTGCAGAAAATATGACATTTAGAAGAGTAGAAACGTCTAAGATGTGTACACTTTCTGATCATTCCCTCTTGATGATTTTGTAAGTGGAGCGGCAGATCAAAATATAATCATTGGAACTTTTGTTGTGTCATATCGCTGTTGACAAGGGGCAAAACAGGAAGCTGGCGTTAGGGAGTAGGGCCTTTTCACCTGAAACCAGCTGAGGTTAATTGGAGTTTGACCCTCTCCTCTCTGCTTCAACTGTTTAAATCAAACTTTGAAACAATATTGTCATGAAATTCACTTTTTGAAAATGAAAACTTAATGGTGTAGTGGACTGTGAAGAAGTTTGTCTAGAAGTTTGTCTAGCGTTTTAATCCGCAATTTGAGAAGGAGAACGTTAAATGGGAAGTGTCACTAATGCAGTTAAACAAAGGGGACTATGAAGGCATGAGAGGGGAGCTGGCCAAAGTAGACTGGAAAGGGACCCTAGCAGGAATGACGGTGAAACCGCAATGGCAGGAATTTCTGGGCATAATCCGGAAGATGCAGGATCATTTCATTCCAAAAAGGAAGAAAGATTATAAGGGGAGGTGGAGGCAATCGTGGCTGACAAGAGAAGTTACGGATAGAATAAAACTAAAAGAAAAGAAGTATAACACAGCAAAGAGTAGCCGTAAGCCAGAGGATAGGAACACTTTCATAGGATAACAGAAGGAAACAAAACGGGCAATACGGGCTGAAAGGATGAAGTACGAGGGGGTGCTGGCCAGTAAAATAAAGAAGGGCAGCAAAAGCTTATTTAGATATGTTAAGGGAAAAAGAGTAGCAAAGTCAAATGTGGGTCCCATGAAGGCAGACACGGGTGAAATTTTTATGGGCAACAAGGAAATGACAGAAGAGTTGATCAGGTACTTCGGATCTGTCTACACTAAGGAAGACACAAACAATCTCCCAGATGTACTGGAGGACAGATGATCTAAGGGGTTAGAGGAACTGAAAGAAATTTTAATTAGGCGAGAAATAGTATTGGGTAGGCTCATGGGACTGAAGGATGATAAATCCCCTGGGCCTGATGGTCTGCATCCCAGGGTCCTCCGGGAGGTGACTCTATGAATAGTGGACGCATTGGTGATCATTTTCCAATGTTCAATAGATTCAGGATTAGTTCCTGTGGACTGGAGGATAACTAATGCTATCCCACTTTTCAAGAAAGGAGCGAGAGAGAAAACCGGGAATTACAGACCAGTTAGCCTGACTTCGGTGGTGGGAAAGATGCTGGAGTCAATTATTAAAGAGGTAATAATGGTGCATTTGGATAGCTATAAACGGATTAGTCCAAGTGAACATGGATTTATGAAAGGGAAATCTTGCTTGACTAATCTTCTGGAATTTTTTGAGGATGTGACGATTAAAATGGACGAAGGGGTGCCAGTGGATGTGGTGTATCTAGACTTTCAGAAAGCCTTTGATAATGTCCCGCACGGGAGACTGGTGACTAAAATTAGAGAAGGCAGGGATGGGATACTGAGTTGGATGATCAGCCATGATCATATCAAATGGCGGTGCAGGCTAGAAGGGCCGAATGGCCTACTCCTTCACCTATTTTCTATGTTTCTATGTTTTTTATGAAACGTTAGTTATGGGGAGGGGTTGGATAGGAGTTTTATAAAATTCCATGCAGAACAGGTGAGGAAAGGGAAACCTATTACAGGTGTGCAAAACTTTGAGCAGCAAAGATAGGGTATTTTTGGAACGTTTTCCACGGCTGATATGTGTAAAAGTGGAGAACATTTGGTTAAGTTAAGGAGCAGGATGTTTCAAGGGTATCAAGAAATATATGTTTAAACCTAGAAGATGGAGGTAACTGAATTGCCACAATGGACGAGGTGCTGGTAAATTAGATTAGTATCGATTGTACTGAATGGTCAACATTAACACAGTGGAACAAATCTGATACCGGCGTCCAAGAGTTAACGGAGGCCACATGTACTGCTAATATTCATTCCCTTACCATATCTGAGTGCGCATCCTGCGGAGATGATGGTGGGAAAGTAAAAGTGCTTGGACCGATAATGCTGCAGGAGTAGGCCATTAGGCACTTCGAGCCTGCACTGCCATTCAATATGATCATGGCTGATCATCCAACTCAGTATCCCGTAGCTGCCTTCTCTCCATACCCCTGTGGCAGAGAATTCCAGAGATTCACCACTCTCTGTGTGAAAAATGTTTTTCTCATCTCGGTCCTAAAAGACTTCTCCCTTATCCTTAAACTGTGACACCTTGTTCTGGACTTCCCCAACATCGGGAACAATCTTCTTGCATCTAGCCTGTCCAACCCCTTAAGAATGTTATAAGTTTCTATAAGATACGAGTGGGTTTGAACTAAATCGTGTGCTTTCAAGAGCGAGTTAGATAGAGCTCTTAAAGATAGCGGAGTCTGTGGATATGGGGAAAAGACAGGAACGGGGTACTGAATGTGAATGATCAGCCATGATCACGGTGAAAGGGGGTGCTGGCTCGAAGGGTAGAGTGGCCTACTCCTGCACATATTGTCTATAGTCTATTGCCTATTTTCTTTCACATATTTTGTTTTATAAAGCTGCGATCAGAACTGTGCACCAGACTGCTATATGCATCACATATGCTACCTAACAAATGTTTTGTGCCAAAACATCAAGTCACTCGCTGATAAACCTACCTTCCGATACTTGGAGATGTACTTTAAATGTTGGTTCGCCAGGTGTAGTAATTCCACACCTGTAACACCCTGTATCTCCAGAGTGAAGTTCCCCCACAGTCACAGTAAATATTCCTCGTGCCGGGTTATCTGTGATTGACACTCTTCCGCTCTGTCCAAGTTTCCCATTTGTTTCCACTACATGTGCACACTGGCGACTTGTCCCAGGGCACCAGTGTTTTGTGTGTGAGCGGTACACTGCTGCATAGTGACAATCGATTGTGATCGCTCTTCCCACAACCCCTCTTACTTCGTTCTCTGCCCAAAGTGCACCTGAAACTGAAGGAAACATATTTCATAAATTGAAGAGAACCATTAACCTTTCACAAACATATACATTATAGTATACATCAATGTTTACAGGGGTGTCCGCCCAATCATTTTCGTAATTTGTGTTGAATTCCACCTAGATTGCGATGAGAGACAGATATTGTACACCGTCCCTCACCATCTGCGTTCCAAAGCGTTTCCCAGCCAATGTGGGTGTGAATGGTGAAGAATGATGCATTGAACACGGAGCCTGTTGCAATTGGAAGGCGCTGTCTAGGGAGTCTTGGTGAGTTGCTGCAGTGCATCGTGCAGATGGTGCAAACTGCTGCTGCTCTGCATCAGCGGGGGAGGTTGAGGATGGGGTGTCTATCTAGCGCAATTCTGGGTCATGACAGACCAAGCACAAGTGTTCAGCCAAACTGTGGCCTATGCTTTCCTTGGTCTCGCTGATGTAAACCATTCACACTCGCTTCTGGACTTCCCCTCTGAGCGTCTCCACACCCACTGGGAGCTACATTTAAAAATTCACTTTGACAAAAGTAAGGGTTATACTTTATCGAGTGACGGGCAGGCAGATTCACTTTAATTTTGAGAGATTACTGGAGTTCCTCCAGAGATTCACACAAATTAATACAACTTTAATCCTGCCATGATCATGAAATTGTTTTTAATCCTGCCATGGTCATGAACCCCATGCGGACACAAGCAGAAGTTACAAACTCCATACAGACAGCACCCAAGGTCAGGATCGAACCCGGGACTCGGATGCTATGAGGCAGCGGCTCTACCTGTTGTGCCAATGTGTGATTGTCTCAGCTATCTTTCAACTTTCCTTGCAGGCAAGAACAAGGATTGTACCCTGGTTAGCAGCATGGGAGCCGCATGCTTGCAAACCGGCAAGCTAAGTGCAGAGTTCAGTCTATGGTACTTCCTCCCCGATGGTTTTGCAAGGCGACTGTTGCGTTGCATTGCATTGTGTTGCACAACCACAGAGCTACACAAGGCAGCTGTGCTCTGGACAAAACTAATATCCATCTACTTCTGCAGTATGCAATTGGCAAGAAAACTTTATAGATACAGCATGGAAACAGGCTCTTCGGCCCACCGAATCTGCGCCAACCAGTGTTCACTCCGGATACAAATTACTGTGCAATTTAACCTACAGACCTGTATGTCTTTGGTGTGTGGGAGGAAACCGGAACACCGCGAGAAAACCCATGCGGACACAAGGAGAACGTACAAACTCCATTCAGACAGCACCCGAGGTCAGCATCGAACCTGGGTCTCAGGCGCTGTTAGATAGCAACTCTACTGCTGTGCCACTGTGTTCCACCTACTGACCTGCCAGGGCAATGTGTTCCCCCTGAGCTAACATTCTTATACCTTCGATTGTCCAGCATCTGCAGTTCCTCCTTAAACATTCTTATACTCTGCATGTTCTTGCTGAATTCTTGAGAACCAGAGGACATAGTTTGAGAACTAGAGACATTGGTTTAAGGTGAGGGGGAAAGATTTAATAGGAACCTGAGGGAAGCTGAACAGGATAGGTTTACAGAGATATGGGCCAAATTTCTTTAGTCAGAGGGTGGTGAGTTTGTGGAATTTATTTCAACAAGCAACTGTGGAAGCCAAATCGATGGATATTTTTTAGGCAGAGATTGACATATTCCTGATTAGTGTGGGAGTCAGGGGTTATGGGGAGAAGGCAGGTGAATGGAGTTGATAGGTGAATGTAGATCAGCCATGATTGAATGGCCGAGTGTAGTTGATGTGCCGAAAGGCCAAATTCTGCACTTAGAACTTATGAACCTATGAACATTGTGTTTAAGAAGGAACTGCAGATGCTGGAAAATCGAAGGTGCTCAAAAATGCTGGAGAAACTCAGCGGTTGCAGCAGCATCTATGGAGCAAAAAAAAATAGGCAACGTTTCGGGCCGAAACCCTTCTTCAGATCAGTCTGAAGAAGGGTTTAGGCCCGAAACGTTGCCTATTTCCTTCGCTCCATATATGCTGCTGCACCCGCTGAGTTTGTCCAGCATTTTTGTGAGGTTATGAACATTGTTTGTTTGTGGGTTTCTGCTACAGTCATATTCTGAGAAAAGTAACACCAGTCCGAAATAGGTTCCTGACCTGAAATGTCACCTGGCCATTTCCTTTCAGAGATGATGTTTGACCCACTATAGTGTTTTTTTGTTTGTTTTGCTCAACTGCTCATATTAACAGGAAGCACGTTGACCACAGCAAGATGCAGCTCACACATTTGACTCAGACCACAATATTTATTTCCATCGCACGTTGGCATTTGATGTGTTTGTACATTGACTGGAAATGTGTTCAAAAAAAATAAATATGTATTGTAGGGTCAACAAATTAATGAACAAATATGTCAGGCCCCATTCGGTCCTTCATAACTACACTATGCATTAAACTCATAGTTTATCATTTATCATATCAATATCCAGTGCTAGTTCTATTTCCATAAATCGCGTAATAATTAAGAAACAATTGTTCCCAGGCTAGATTGCATTGGAGTCATAGTCATACAACGTTGAAACAGGCCCTTCGGCCCAACTTACCCCTTCACACTGCGATTGGACAATTGAGCCAAGGAAAACCTCATCCCTTCACTTGCACTCTCCTGCGCAGTAAGAACTTTGCATATTTCGAACAGAGTACCTCTAGAGTTGAGAAGAGGTCCTGTAGCAATGCTGCTAAGACCAGAATTTCCAAATCGAACTTTCTTCTGCTACAGAAAATGTGATTTTTGGAAGTGTTTCTGTGGTCATGACAGTTGAATCTTCTTGGTTTAGGATCTCACCCAGAAATTTGCAGTTCAGGCAGTGATGTACTCTACCAGTTGGCACTGTGGTGCTCGTAGGTCATGTGCTCATGTACTGAGGAGGAACATTGTAGACGGGAACATTTTACGTGGACTCCGGGCTTGTTTTCAGAAAAAAATGTTTTATTACGAATTGGCCAACTTTGGTTACACATGTCATGGTGAATATGCCCGCAGATACAAAGCATTCAGTGCCTTTTACACAACCACAACTACATTACCTTCCTCCCCTAACGTTACCTTGCATTCTCAGTGAGTAGTAAAGAAAAAGGAATTCATGTATATTACTCTATTGTGCTGCTGCAAGTACATACTACATGACAATAAAACACACTTGACTCACTTTTTGCCTTCTAATAGGCTATATAATCCGTGAATATTAGGGAAGATTCAAACAAGAGGACATGACTTCAGAATTAAGGGACAGAAGTTTAGGGGTAACATGAGGGGGAACTTCTTTACTCAGAGAGTGGTAGCGGTGTGGAATGAGCTTCCAGTGGAAGTGGTGGCGGCAGGTTCGTTGGTATAATTGAAGAATAAATTGGATAGCCATATGGATGAGAAGGGAATGGAGGGTTATGGTATGAGTGCAGGCAGGTGGGACTAAGGGAAACAAATTGTTCGGCGCTGACTTGTAGGGCCGAGATGGCCTGTTTCCGTGCTGTAATTGTTATATGGTTATATGGTTAATATTTCTGCAGTTCCACGACACATTACTCCCCTCCATCTCCCCTTGGCTGCGCAGTATCTAGGGATGGGCTCACTTAGGATCATTTTATTTGCAACTGGTCACTGAGGCAGGAAAAATCCAGTCTAGACCAAGTTTCAGTGAGACCACTTACCCAGGCTTGAGGGTCATTTTACATCTTGGGCTTATTTGCCTTAGCCCATTATCCACTCGAACCCATGTTCTTGCTTGATCCATTGCCCCTTTACGGACTTGAACCCACAATATTTTGGCCCAGAGACAATGGGTTGTGGTGTGCTTAGGCAGACACTTGCAAGTGATTATGATGGGAATGTTTAATTATTATCTTAATTTACACAGACCCAACTCTTCTTCGTCTGAATGTTCAATTAACCTATCCTTTGTCTATTATAACGATGTTTCTCTTACCTCTGACTCTTGTGGATCTGGGCAGGGAACCAGATAATCCTCAGTCGAGGGACCGGGGTTTCCTGGGAACTCGTTCGGGAGTTCAGACTTAATGGATCCGATAGTGCACTTTTCACTCCCCTCGAGGTCCGGAGCAGACAGCAGCCGCTTACTCAGTCATCGGGGATGGTCCGAGTGATATCCTGCCGACTACGGCAATGTTAAATTTCTATCCGCGCTATCAAACAACAAACCCCATTGGTCACATTAAGAATGTAACAAGTCCTCTTTATTACGCATGCGGGAGTGGGAGAGCGTCCACGAGTCTGGTTACATAATCGTTGCCCCTCGCGGTCCCACTCAATTATTCTTTGCACAGGCAACATATTTATACATGAGTAGCACTGGTCTAGCTAATCACACAATCAGCACATTCGTGCACCGGTTCTGATTGTTTAGAACAGATGTGTTTTTCTCTGCAGCACAACTTGGTATCAGGACTGTTCCCTTTTTAGTTACAATACCTTTTGCAGTTCTGCAAAACCATTCATTAGTTAGCAATTCTAAGTAAGTAAAGCAGACTCACCACGCGCAACAAGCAATCTGTTATGTACACATTAACTCTTAAATCCCCATCCATAGTTTAAGAACCAGAGGATATAGGTTTAAGGTGAGGGGGGGCAGATTTAATAGGAACCTGAGGGAACCTGGACAGGATATGTTTCCTTCGTCAGAGGGTGGTGAATCTGTGGAATTTATTTTAACAGACGGTTGTGGAAGCCAATCCAATGGATATTTCTGAGACAGAGATTGACAATTCCTGATCAGTGTGGGTGTCAGGGGTTCGAAGGAGAAGGCAGGAGAATAGGGAAGGGAGGGACAGATAGATCAGCCATGATTGAATCGTGGAGTAGAATTGAATGGCCGAAAGGTCTAATTCTGCACTAAAAACTTACTAACCTATGCACATTGTATGTTTGTGGGTTTCTGCGGCAGTCATATTCTGAGAAAAGTAACACCAGTCTGAAGTAGTGTCCTGACCTGAAATGTCATCTGCCCATTTCCATTCAGAGATTCTGCTAGACCCACTGAAGTTTTTTTGAGTTTTGCTCAACTGCTCATATTGACAGGAAGCACGTTGACCACAGCAAGATGCAGCTCACACATTTGACTCAGAAAACAATATTTATTTCCATCGCACGATGGCCTTTGATGTGTTTGTACATTGACTGGAAATGTGTTAAAAAAAATGTGTACTGTAGGGTGAACAAATTAATGAATACATATGTCAGCCCCCACTAGGTCCTTCATAACTACACTATGCATTAAAACCATACCTTATCCATTATCATGTCAATATCCAGTACTAGTTCTATTTCCTTGGATCCTTTAATATCTAAGAAACAATTATTCCCAGGCTAGGTTGTATTCGAGTCATAGATTCATACAACGAAGAAACATGCCCTTCGGCCCTACTTACCACTCCTCACTACGTGCCATGGAAAACCTCATCCCTTCACCTGCACTCTCCTGCTCTGTAAGAACTTTGTATATTTCGAACAGAGTACCTCTAGAGTTGAGAAGAGGTCCTGTAGCAATGCTTGTAAGACCAGCATTTCCAATCGAACTTATTTCTGCTGCATCTTGGGCATCTCTGCCTAAGCGCACTATCCACTTGAACCAATTTTCTTGCTTGATCCATTGCCCCTTTATGGACTTGAACACACAATATTTTGACCCAGAGACAATGGGGTGTGATGTGTTTAGGCTGACCCTTGCAAGGAATAATGATGGGAGGGTTGGGGAATTTGTGGGTGGAGGGAATGAGGGTGGGTATGACACGAATGGGAACCAATGCCATTTTATCATTTGTATGCAAGATCTAGGCTCATTCATTATACTGGCGGATGAAAGAGATCGTAGAAGTGAGTGTAATTCGTAAGGTCATTTGTGATAGGAGCAGGCAATTTGACCCATCAAGGCTACTCCACCATTGAATCGTCGCTGATTTACCTCTCCCTCCTAACACCACTCTCCTGCCTTCTCCCCGTCACCCCTTACTCTGATGAATTGAACGAAACCGCTCAGAAGGTGTTTGACAAAGTATAGCTATAAAAAGATGCCGGTTTATCCAAAGACGAACCCAAAATGCTGGAGTAACTCAGATGGTCAAGAAATATCTCTGGTGAAAATTGATGGGTGACATTTTGGGTCAGGACCTTTCTACAGACCATCTGAACATGGGTCCCAACTTCAAACATCACCTGTCTATTTTCTCCAGAGATGCTGCCTGACCTGTTGAGTTAGTCCAGCATTTTGTGTTCATCTTTGTAAACGTATAGGACAGATTAATGCAATGTAATCTAAATAGTGTGGTAAAGCAAGTGTTGCCAAAAACTCACACCGAATTAAAAATCTCTCCTAAGAAACGACAGAGGCATAGATTGACTCAGTGTTCTCTGGAGTCCCAGTACAGTGGGGTTTCCGAATGCCCTTTGGGCAGTTGCGATGAAAATTGACATCTGCGTAGACGACAGCGTTTTCAGCCGCATGCTGCCTTGATCTCGACTTCCTTTGACAATTCACCACTGCATACGTGATTCCACCTTCATTGTTGTCCAAATGGCCACCTGCCCTGGTGTTTTCCAGATTTGAATCAACGTGGTTCCCTTCCAACACTGCCATTTCCTGAAATATAACAAAATCCCATTTTACAACCTAATAGATTTGAAAGGTCCTCAACAGATGTCTATTACAAAGTAGGTCTCAAACTGTTCAGTGTACAGAACAAGCCATGGCTGCTGTTTACAACACAAAGATAGCGCAGCACGGTGGAGCAGCAGTAGTGTTTCTGCCTGACAGCGCCTACAACAGGTTTGTATTTTAGGTTAATTGGTTTGGTTTAATTGCAAATTGCTCCTAGTGTGTGTAGGATAGTGTTCGTGTGCGGGGTCACCAGTCGGCGTGGGCTCGGTGGGCCAAAGGGCGTGTTTCTGCGCTGGATGTCTTAACTGGAGTGGACTGGTGTTGCTAAACGGCCTGTGTAAACACAGATAATTCAATATTATATATTATTCTTCACTCAGAAAATGTATATTTCACATTGTTACCTGGGTGTCATTGTTGTCTTCACCGTGTGATGTATTATACTTGGATTCTGGAAAATATGTTGTCGATAGAGCCATATCAGGAACAGGTTTAAACATCATTCATTCATATATTTCATTCATGTGTTCCATGTACCTTCTATATCTCTCGTTTCCCTTTCCCCTGACTCTCAGTCTGAAGAAGGGGCTCGACTCGAAACGTCACCTGTTCCGTTTCAATAGTCAAGGGAGTTTTATTGTCATAGGTCCCAGATAGAACAATGACAATCTTACTTGCTGCAGCACAATAGAATATGTAAACATAGTACATAACGGGTGAGAGAAAAAAGTTCAGTGTGTATATATACACATTCACACATACTCAATCTGTTTATTTTATCCAGCTAAGCTGAGAACTACTATATTTGAAGATTTTCTGTTGCGCTGCTGGCAACATGTCGCTTCTGACCCGCTAATTGCTAGTGCATTTTATGTTTATCTTCAGTGTAAACCACCATCTGCAGTTCCTTCCAACACACGAATGTTGTCACAACTTTATATTTAGGGGAACCCCAAAAGTACTGCAGTATATTTGCACGTACGGAGCAAGAATCTGCCCTCTTGTTCTGGTTACTTTATGTAATGTTCAGTATGGAACATAGAAACATAGAAACATAGAAATTAGGTGCAGGAGTAGGCCATTCGGCCCTTCGAGCCTGCACCGCCATTCAATATGATCATGGCTGATCATCCAACTCAGTATCCCGTACCTGCCTTCTCTCCATACCCTCTGATCCCCTTAGCCACAAGGGCCACATCTAACTCCCTCTTAAATATAGCCAATGAACTGGCCTCGACTACCCTCTGTGGCAGAGAGTTCCAGAGATTCACCACTCTCTGTGTGAAAAAAGTTCTTCTCATCTCGATTTTAAAGGATTTCCCCCTTATCCTTAAGCTGTGACCCCTTGTCCTGGACATCCCCAACATCGGGAGCAATCTTCCTCCATCTAGCCTGTCCAACCCCTTAAGAATTTTATAAGTTTCTATAAGATCCCCTCTCAATCTCCTAAATTCTAGAGAGTATAAACCAAGTCTATCCAGTCTTTCTTCATAAGACAGTCCTGACAACCCATATATCAGTCTGGTGAACCTTCTCTGCACTCCCTCTATGGCAATAATGTCCTTCCTCAGATTTGGAGTCCAAAACTGTACGCAATACTCCAGGTGTGGTCTCACCAAGACCCCGTACAACTGCAGTAGAACCTCCCTGCTCCTATACTCAAATCCTTTTGCTATGAAAGCTAACATACCATTCGCTTTCTTCACTGCCTGCTGCACCTGCATGCCTACTTTCAATGACTGGTGTACCATGACACCCAGGTCTCGCTGCATCGCCCCTTTTCCTAGTCGGCCACCATTTAGATATTCCCTGTGCTCAACCCATCCCTCCCTAAAGCTGCCTAACCCTACCTGATCTCCCGGTTGCTAAACACTTTAACACTCCCTCCCATTCCCACACTAAACTTTCAGTCCTGGGCCACCGCCATTGTTAGAGTGAGGCCCAGCGCAAATTGAAGGAACAGTACCTCATATTTCGCTTGGGCAGC
The DNA here is from genome assembly GCF_010909765.2 of Amblyraja radiata. NCBI lineage: Eukaryota > Metazoa > Chordata > Chondrichthyes > Rajiformes > Rajidae > Amblyraja > Amblyraja radiata. Next base: position 33,598,433 of record NC_045979.1, read on the forward strand.
TTACACCCCAGCTTGAGTTCCCTAACTTCAAGTAGTCCTTGCTTTACCTCTCCCTCCATTCCCCGCTCCTTCCCAGTTATCTGACCAGTCTTATTGTCTCCGACTATATTTCATCTCTGTACTGCCATTCTCCTGACATCAGTCTGAAAAAGGGTCTCAAACCGAAACATTACACATTCGTTCTCTCCAGACATGCTGCTTATTTCGCTCAGTTACTCCAGCATTTTGTGTCTATCGCCCTAACGTTATCTGCGCCAACAGGTTTTCAAAAGTGCATGTGATAGTAGAATTAAGCTATTTGGCCCATCCATCTACTGCGTCATGCAATAATGACCGATCTATCTCTTCCTCCTAACCTCTTTCTCCTGCCTTCTCTCCATAATGCATGGCACCTGTAGTAATCAAGAATCTATCTATCAATGCCTTAAAAATATATATTGATAGCCTCCACAGCCTAATGCGGCAAAGATTTACTCATTCACTACCGTCTGACTAAATAAATACTTCCCCATCTCCATCCTAAAGGAATTTCCTTTAATTCTGAGGTTATGACCTCTTGTCCTAGGCTCTCCCACTAGTGGAAACATCCACTCTACATCCATTCTATACAGGACGTTCACTAATTGATCTTTCAATGATCTCCCCCCACCACTTTTCCCTCTTTTCCTTTTGTATGATGGGTCTTGGATCTGAAATGTTAACTGTTTTACTTTCCACTGATTCAGTGAACTTTCAGGTTTTCATCGGCGGTGGAGATAGTTGGCAGCTTCAAGTTCATGGGTGTTCACATCTTGGATTACCTGTCCAGGCTAGACCTGCCATGCCTCAACTACCTCCTCTGGCAGCTCCTGCCATATACCCACCGCCCTCTGTGTGAGGCAGGTATGTTGTACGTTGTCTATGTCCCTGTGAGGCTGCAGGCGTGATCTTCATTGTAACTGTACTTCACCGTGCTTGTGCATGTGACAATAAACTCGAAATAACCTGATTTGAAATACAACAGCTAATCACACAAAGCATATTTTAACAGCTGAAAGGATGAGAGTATCTCTGTAAATCTTACTTCTACCTAGCCTCTTAGTTCTAACGCATCTCTGCCATTTCACACTCAGACAGTTTATGTACAATAATGTTAAAAGAACAGTTTTTGTCACCGAGTCACCATGATAGCATCAAACATGATAACATTATTGATCATTCATGCTTCCTCCTACATTTTAATACTTTAATGCAGGGCATTTGTTGATTAGAACAGAATTAAATCTCTAGACATTCTGCAAGGGACTGAGACATGTATTGTGAAATTATTTAAGGGAAATCAGAAACTCACCCTTGGTTTTATGCTTTCGGTACCAAAGGAAGGCAATGATGAGAATCAGGAGAAGCACAGTGACACCAGACACAACTATGTAATTGATCCTGTTGGACAGAGAATAGGGAAGAGTGAGGTATGGCTCATCATTGATTCTTGGCCTTCAGTAAAGAACAAAAGTCAAGCATTTATTTGGCACATTTCATGATTTTTTTTCAGTGTGCAGCAAAGGAAATGAAGTGTAGAGTCAGGTTTGGTGGGTAATGCAGCAGCTAATCTGCTCACAGTAAAGTGACATTAACCAATGACCATGAAACTGGTTGAAGAACAATTGCGTCCAACCATTAAGGAACAATGCATGGGAACTGTTACACTTTTATAGCAATTGTTAGTTTAGTTTAGTTCAGCTGAGTTTGGTTTAGTTTAGTTTAGTTTAGTTTAGATTAAGTTAGTTTAGTTTAGAGATACAGCATGGAAACAGGCCTATCGGCGCACTAAATCTGCGTTGACCAGCAATCCCCAAACATTAGATCTACCCTATACATACCCTGAGACAATTTACAAACCTTCATGTTTTTGAAATGCTGGGAGAAAACTGGAACACATGGAGAAAACAGGAGAAAACTGGAGAAAACCCACGTGATCACTGAGAGAATGAACAAACTCCATACAGACAGCAACCGTAGTCAGGATTGAACACAAGTCTCTGGGGCAGTACGGCAGCAACTCTACCGCTGTGGTACCATGAACAATAAGTGAATGGATGAATGAATAAATGAATGTGTTTTTTGGCCAAGTATTCACTTTTTAGGGCCTTGGCGTTGTGAGGCTGTGGTTCCACTGGCTGTGTCAATGTGTATTCAGATTATTACTCCAACAGGCCTTTAATGCCAATGAACGGAAAACACAACTTTCTCCCAATTGGAGCAATCCCAATCAAAACACCAGCAATTAGTACATGGCACGTTTCATTGAAAACAGAGTAGTTTACCATGAAGTATACTTGGATCTTTTTGAAGTTTCACAAGAATATTCAAGTCCTGTTGGAACAAGGGAATAAAAATCAGTTTCACTGCTTTTCACTTGCAGTTAAACAAGAGAGCATGCTGGTCAGATGTAAGGAGTTTATATGTTTAATAGACAGGGCAATGTTTTTTCAGTGTAATTTGCAGCAAATGGGAGATGTTGTCATGAAACCCTGCGTGGGGTTTCTACGAGATCTTCGGTTTCCTCCCACACTCCAAAAACCTACAGGTTTGTAGGTTATTTCTCTAAACTAAAGACGTGCAGGTTTGTAGGTTAATTGGCTTCAGTAAATTGCCCCTTAATTTAGAATTGTCCCTAAATTGTAGAATTAGTGTAGCACGCTGGTTCTCCGGAGCTATTATAGGTGTGCAAAGCTATGAGGGACATATATAGGGTACTTTGTGGGAAATCAGCACAGCAGATGTGCACAGAAGTGGAAAACATAGGGTTGGGTTAAGGAGTAGAATATTTGGAGGGTATCTGAGCAAGAAATATTTTTAAACCAAGATGGTGGTGGCACTTAAATTGCCAAGTCTAAGAAGACTATCGATGAGGGGCTGGTAAATGGGATTAGTATCGATGGTACGTAATGATAACACAGTGGATCAAAGCTGATAGTGTTGTCTAGGAGTTAACTGTGGCCACATTTACTAATAATTTCTGTTCCCTTCCCATGTTCGCGCGACGGTCATGTGGAGATGATGGAAAGTGAAAGTGCTTGGACTGATGTCACTACAAACCTAGTTTAAAGCTGTGTAAACATAAGAGGACGTTCTAGCCGGGAAGCTGGTCTACACCAGCACTGGGGAATCTGTTTCTGGAGCCCAGCAACCAAGTATTGACAAATGGGCCATAATTCCACCATATTAATCTTGATAAATTAATTAAATAACGTGCATGGATTTCAGGGTGTCGGGGTTTATGGGGAGAAAGCACGAGAATGGGGTGAAGAGGAGAAGATAGATCAGTCATGATTGAATGGTCTATTACTGCTTCTATCACTTAATCTTATGAACCACCCCACCGCACTTCCCCTTCTTCTCCTCATCCCCTCCACTACTTACGAGTGCCGTTGATTTTCACGGGGAAACTGCAGGGCACGTCAATGCTGGAGATGGACACGTTGACCATTTCACTGGATTTTGATCCCCGTTTATTTGAGGCTGTGCAAGAATATTGATGGTGCTGGTGTTTGAAGGATTGACAATGTAGATCCAGGGCATTGTTGTCTGAGATCTTGGAATTCCCAGATGGGGTCTTTTCATACCAGGTGTAGGTAATGGGAAGGGATCCCCGGACCGACTCACATGACACTGACACTGAGCCCCCGAAACAGGAGACATTGGCTGGTGACAGAAATACAAGCACAGGAACAGACACGGGTTCTGTGGGAAAGGAGCAAACAGTCAGACACTGAGTGAACATCTGAAAATCAATCACACGCCAATATCCAACATCTCTGTATCTTAGCCAGAGCCGACAGGTTGGAATCTGACCCATCCATCTACATAGAGTCATAGAGCCATACAGCGTAGAAACAGGCCCTTCGGTCTAACTAGCCCGCACTGGCCAACACGACCAACCTACACTAGTTCCACCTGCCCATGCTTGGCCCTTAAACCTCTAAACTTATCTTATTCATGTACCTGTTCAAATTTGTTTTAAATGTTGCGATAGTACATGCCATAACTACTTCCGTCGGCTGGTCGTTTCATATACCTACCAACATTTGTGTGAAAACGTTACTCCCCTGCTTCTTGTTAAATAATTCCCCCCCCCCCCCCCCCCCCCCCCCCCCCTCATCTTAAAACAATGTTCACTGGTTCTCGATTCCCCTACTCTGGGCAAAAGACTGTGCATTTACTCGATCTATTCCTCGCATGATTTTGTACCTGCCAGAAGATCATCCCTCATCCCCCTGCGCTCCAAGAAATAAAGTCCTAGACTGCTCAACCCCTCCCTGTAGGTCTGGCCCTCAACTCACCACAACAAGATGGCTGCCGTGAAGAGAGAGTGGACGCTGGCACGATTTGGTTGCCGCTGCTCCCTCTTCACACTGTGTTTTTGATTTTCTGTTTTTGGATTGAATCCTGTTTTTAATTTGTGTCTCTGTGATGTCTTTATTACTAGTTATATTCCGATTATATGTTATTCCGATATACTATGTAAGGTGTCCTTGAGATGTTTGAAAGGCGCCCATTAAATAAAATTTATTATTATTATTAACATCATTGTAAGTCTTCTCTGCACCCTATCCAACTTGACAGGATATTTCCTTTAACATGATGATTAGAACTGACCACGAATCAGACAAATCATCAGACCCATCTTGGATTCTCTTTTACATTTTAGGAATTGCCAGCAGGAAAGGGGAGCATCGTTTATGCAGCACCGTCAGATATTCAAAGCAACAAGGAAGCTACCCATTTGTCTAATCAAAATCAAACTGTGTATGCAGGAGTGCAATTATGAAGGAAATGGACAGGGACACTCCGGTACAGATGAGGACAATGTCAGCTACTCAGATGTTGCATTTCCAAGCGACAGCCAAATTTCCCGTCAGAAAGCTCCTTCTCCTCATAATCCATTTACCAGATTTACACTTCTCTGTGTCTCTCCATCCTCCCAGCTGCCAGAACTCCCATGTCTGGCAGAGAGTGGTGAATTTCTGGGTGAATTTTACGCAGAGAGTGGTGAATCTCTGGAACTCTCTGCCACAGAAGGTAGTTGAAGCCAGTTCATTGGCTATATTTAAGAGGGAATTAGATGTGGCCCTTGTGGCTAAAGGGGTATGGAGAAAAGGCAGGTACAGGATACTGAGTTGAATGATCAGCCATGATCATATTGAATGGCGGTGCAGGCTTAAAGGGCCGAATGGTCTACTCCTGCACCTATTTTCTATGGTTCTATGTCTATGTCTGCCACTGTGCCAGTACACAGCAGCACCAGCTCTCTTTGTTTTACAATTCCAGCATCTGCCGTTAATTTTCTTTTAATCTGAATCTCTGCCACAATTCTACAATACCAACATTCAAACACCTCATTAATGCAACAGTATCACGATTAACAACTTTTTAACTTCCTTGTAAAAAATAGTTGATGGTGATCAGAGGAGGAGGAGCCATCTTGGTGAACGGCTGCTAGCAGCAGCCGTCCGTCTTAAATTCGTTTTTTTTTTAGTTTTTAGTGAGTCCTGTTTTTTTGTTTGTAGGGGATATGGTCTTTTAATGTGGGGGGGTAGGTGTTACTTTATTTATAGGTCCCTACCTGGTCGGTGTGGCAGCCTTTTTTCCGGGCTGCCCGTCGACCCGTCGTCGTGGCCTACCAGCGGGCTTGGAGCGCCGTTTCTTGGCGGGAACCACCCAGCACCTCGGCCTGCGTGGCGGCACTGCATTGGAGCGCTGCGGAGCGCTGCGGAGCGGAGCGGAGCGGAGCGGAGCGGAGCGGGCGATGCCTTGCCTGGGTCGCCGCGCTGGAGCTCTGGCGAGCTGGACCGCCGTGAGCAACATCTCCGGGCTGCGGGTTTGCGGAGCGGAGAGGCGGCGTGCGTAGAGGCGGCAAGGCGGCAGTGACGACAGCGGGGCGCCGACTTTTTCATCTGGAGCCTGGGAGCTCCAAACAGGCGCGGCCTTGTCGGCTTCGGCAGCCGCGGGATCCAACCAAGAAGCGGCCGTTCCAAGTGGCCCAGCCGCCGAAAGGACTCTCCCGACGCCGGGGCAAGACCACCCGGTGAGAACGGCCAGGGACATCGGGCCTCCGTAGAGGCAATTGCGGTGGCCCCAATAGGCCTGACTTTGGGGTGAACATGGGGTGGGGACTGGACATTGTGCCTTCCTCCACAGTGCTATCCACTGTGGGGGGATGATTTTTTTTTGTCTAACTAGTCTTGTAGGTCTGTGTCCAAGATGGCTGCCGTGAAGGGAGAGTGGACGCTGGCACGAATTGGTTGCCGCTGCTCTCTCTTCACACTGTGTTTTTGATTTTCTGTTTTTGGATTGAATTCTGTTTTTAATTTGTGTCATTGTGATGTCTTTAATTACTTGTTTTACTCCGATTATATGTCTTTACTATGTAAGGTGTCCTTGAGATTTTGTATGAAAGGCGCCCATTAAATATAAAATTTATTATTATTATTATTATTATTATACTGTTGCACTAATGAGGTGTGTGAATGGCGGTATTGTAGAATTGTGTGTAGGGAGCGAATGGGAAAGTGGAATAACATAGAACTAGTGTGACCTGTGATCGCTAGTCGGTGTGGGCTCGGTGGGCCGATGGATCCGTTTCCATGTTGCATTTGTAAACTACAACTAAACATCCCGGTGAACCTTTTCTGTAACCTCTACAAACCTTTCACATCTTTTGTTTTATGAAGCGGCGACCAGAACTGTGCACCAGCCTCCCACCTAACAAGTGTTTTATGCAGATGCCAAAGTGGAGACATAAAGTCACTCATTGGGAAACCTACCTTCAGATACTTGGAGATGTACTTGAAATGTTGGTTCGCCAGGTGCAGTAATTCCACATCTGTACCATCCTGTATCTCCAGAGTGAAGATCCTCCACAGTCACAGTAAATATTCCCCGTGCCGGGTTATCTGTGATTGACACTCTTCCGTTCTGTCCATATTTCTCATTTGTTTCCACTACATGTGTACACTGGCGACGTATCCCAGGGCACCAGTATTTTGTGTGTGAGCGGTACACTGCTGCATAGTGACAATCGATTGTGATCGCTCTTCCCACAACCCCTCTTACTTCGCTCTCAGCCCACAGTGCACCTGAAACTGGAAACATATTTCGTAAATTGAAGAGCAAAATTAGCCTTTCACAAACATACACATTATAGTATTCATCAATGTGTACAGGGGAGTCCGCCCAATCATTTTCCTAACTGTGTTGAATTCGACCTAGATTGCGACGAGAGACAGATTCTGTACACCGTCCCTCACCACTTGCACAGGTCGTTCCAAAGCGCTTCCCAGCCTGTTGCAATTGGAAGGCGCTATCTAGGGAGTCTTGGTGAGTTGCTGTAGTGCATCGTGCAGATGGTGCAAACTGCTGCTACTCTGCATCAGCGGGGGACGTTGAGGATGGGGTGTCTATCAAGCGCTATTCTGGGTCATGACAGACGAAGCACAAGTGTTCAGCAAAACTGTGGCCTAGGCCACTGCTTCTTAAACTGGTGAATGGTTCACCCAAGGGTGAATGAGATTATTTTGGGGTGAATTAGCTAATTCATGTTTTTTTTTTTGCTCATGTGACAAAATAAATAATCTATAAAATTATACGCAAGGGAGAATAAGATGAATATTACCAAAAAAACATAAGAAAATTTAGTAGAGGTTGAAGGAAAATTTGTGATAAAGACTCAAGGGTGAATGACACTGAAATAGTTTAAGATGCACTGGCCTTGGCTGCGCTTGTTCTCACTGATGTAAACCTTCCACACTCTCTTCTGGCCTTCCAATCTGACCGTCTCCACACCTACCGGGAGTTTCATTCCAAAATTATCTTTGTCAAAAGTAAGGGTTATATGTGATGGAGTGACGGGCAAGTAGATTCCAAATTAATTTTGTGAGATTACTGGAGTTCCAGTGATTCTCACAAATTAACAGAGTTAAAATCATGAACATGATCATGAAATTGCACATTAGACAGGTCTAAAGAAGAGTTTCGGCCCGAAACGTGGCCTTCGCTCCATAGATGCTTCTGCACCCGCTGAGTTTCTCCAGCACTTTTGTCTACCATGAAATTGTACATCCCTATTTATAAATGATGATGGATCAATTATAATTAATTTGGTTGCATTCTCTGTCTCAAAGTAACTGTGAGATCTTAAACGGCCGCCAGAAAATCATTTTTAAGGCTGAAGGCAGAAATTTGATAGAATGCTCTCAACCCGTTGTGATAAGTGCAGGTCTTTCGCTCTTTTCGAAGCTCAACACCTCCCAGGTGAAAGCAACAAGCAATTATTTGCCAGTCCCTCAATCAAATTCTCGCTTTTACGCCATGAGCTCACGGTGGCTGCAATGATGCCGCCTTCAAATACCTAGAAACCCACGAACATCACCACAAGGTGAAAAGCAGCAGCTCCAAGAACACGAGAGGAATTGTGAAACAGTATTCCCACGGGAAAATAACACTCACCTGTATAGTTCATTTCTGTCACATAACTGCACGTTGCTGCTCCTTTGAAGACTTTCACGTTGAGTATTTCACTGGGTTTTGTCCCACGAGTATTTGCGGCCGTGCAGTAATATTGACGGTGTTGACCTCCGAGGATTTCACAACTCAGATCCAGTTGATTGTCATACAAGATCGTTGACCACCCATGCTCGTTCTTCTCACACCATGTGTAATGGATGGGAAGGGATCCACGGACAGACTCACACGACACTGACACTGAGCCTCCGAGACGTGAGGCATTTGCTGGTGACAGATATCTGAGCACAGGAGCAGACACGTGTTCTGTGGGAATGGAGCAAACATTCAGTCACCTGTATGAACAGTTAAACACCAAACACATGCTAAATCTAAGCAGCCCTTTATCTCAGCCCGAACCGTCCGGTTGATATGTCACCGGCTCATCTACATCTCTGTAAGTGTGCGAAGCCCAGAAACTGAAGAAGGTTAGAGTTATAGAGAACCGAAATATGCCCATCACAACAGCTCATTCATGCCGACCAACATGTCTTTCTAGGCCATTTCCATATGTCCACGTTTCTCCTTTATCACTTGCAATGATCCCAATCTACTCAACTGTCCAAAATGTATTTTAAATGCTATTATTCTAACTGCCTCAACAACTTCCTCTGGCATCAGGTTCCATATAAATATCACCCAATGTGTGGACAATGTTGTCCCTCAAAACAGAAGTTGGGATGTTATGTTTCAGTTGTACATATGTTGTTGAGGTCGAACGTGGGCGAATTGTGTTCAGCTTCGGCCACTCATCTGTACAAAACGTGCCACTACGGCCAATGGCACCCTCTTTCAATAGTTCCCATTACCTCTGTCCTCCACTTTCTCATCCCACACATCGTGGGAAAATGAACATGCTTCTCGTGATTGATACATTTCTATAAGTTCCTCGCTCAATCATTTCCACACCAAGGAATGAAGTCTGAGTTTGTCCAATCGCTCCCTGCGTCAATCCCATCCTGTCCAGGCAGCGTCGCCCTAAAACCTTTCTGCACGCTGTCCACGTCAACGGCGCTTTTCTTGGAGCTGAGGGACTAAAGCTGAACACAATTCCCAAAGTGTGGACTCAACATCTGCACGTCTGATGCAGATTATTTCAAATTATTTTCTGAATGTCCTCACTGATGAAGACCAGCGTGCCAAAAACCCTATTCAATGCCTTGGAATTGAAAGGCGAAAATTAATTACGATCCCTTTAAGATAGACACAAAAGGCTGGAGTATCTCAGCGGAGCAGGCAGCATCTCTCGAGAGAAGTAATGGGTGACGTTTCGAGCCGCGACCCTTCTTCAGCCTGAGGGTCATGAGAAAGGGAGACAGAAGAGAAAAGAAAGGATAAGGTGTGAAAACAACTGATCAAAAGAAAATGTAGAATCGATAATTGTCAGCTGAAGGGAAGGTGACAACGAGGCATACAATTAGTAAAATATAATCAAGATGTCATTGAAGCTAATGGGGGGGGGGGGGGGAGGAGTAAAGCAAGGGTGACGAAGTTAGAGAAGTCAATATTCAAACCAATGGGTTGTAAGCTGCCCAAGCGAAATATGACGCGCTGTTTCTCCAATTTGCGTTCGGCCTCACTCTGACAGTGGAGGAGGTCCAGGACAGAAAGATCAGTTTGGGAATGGGAGGGGGAATTAAAGTGTTTAGCAATCGGGAAGTAGCGTAGGCCGAGGCAGACTGAGCGGAGTTGTTCAGCGAAACGATTGCCGAGTCTGCGCTTGGTCTCCCATCTACAGTATCCGCTTGTTCACACCTGGAGTGAATCTCTGCCTCACCCGAAAAGACTGTTGGAGTCCTTGGACGGAGTAGAGGGGGGAGGTGTATGGACATGTGTTGCATCCGCTGCAGTTGCTGGGGGAGGGGTGGTGTGGGTGGGAAAGGACGAGTTGACCAGGGAGTTGCGGAGGGAACTGTCACTTCGGAGAGCAGAAAGCGGTGGAGATGTAAATATGTGGCTAGTTGTGGGATAGTGTAGGTGGCGAAAATGTCGGATGATTATATGCGACCGAGGATTATATGCTGTGTGCGACGGCTGATGGGGTGAAAGATTAATTTATTCTGCTTACCACCTGGGAAATGTCGGGGTGGAGAGGCTGGCTGGCTGCCGGGCGGTGGGTGGACAGTGGCTGCCAGGGGTGGGGGCGCATTGACGGGGCAGAGGGGGAGAGAGGGCGCGGGGTAGGGAGGGAGTGACTGATCCCTGAGGTGGGGTCAGGGAGCAGGATGACCTGCCCCGGGAGGAATAAATACTGTCTGTTGAGCTCTGGGGACTGATTCCCTGTTTATTATTCTCCGGGTATTCAGACCGCGAGCAACACTTGATTCTCACTGATCTGTCAGATTATTAGTTTGAGTCGGAATGCAAACCTCTGACAGGGTGACATTTCACACAGTTCAGAGGTAGGGGAATGTTCTGAGCATCCCACTTGAAGTGGTGGCCGCTCAGTGGGACAGAGCCCGCACTGGGTGAGAGCAACATGAGTGTGGGTTCCCGACCCCCCGCCCGCTCCCCGCAGGTCTCTGCACTGCTGCGGAGCCTCTGGATATCGGTGCTGCCCTGACCCTTCCCGGAGAAAACATGGATCAGGCATTTCAGTGGAGACGTCAAGTCAATCGCTGCGAAACGTACCGTCAGATACTTGGAGTTTTACGGTAAACGTTGGATGGGCGGCAGATGTTGTAATTCCACATCTGTACCATCCTGTATCTCCAGAGTGAAGATCCTCCACAGTCACAGTAAATGTTCCTCGTGCCGGGTTATCTGTGATTGACACTCTTCCACTCCGTCCGTGTAGCCCATTTGTTTTCACTAATACTGTACATTGGCGACTCCTCCCACGGCACCAGTATTTTGTGTGTGAGCGGTTCTCTGCTGCATAGTGACAATCGATTGTGATCGCTCTTCCCACAACTCCTCTTATATCCCCCTGTCCCCACACTTCACCTGAAACTGAGGGGAGAAACTTTTAGATGGAGAGCAAATTAACTGTTTAATGGAAATAGATACATTTTGAAGATTACATGAAAGAAAACTTAAATCGTTCCATGATGTGTCATATTGCTTCACGGCCAATGTCTCCGGTCTGAAGTGCAGGCAGTGCTGTTATTGTACCAGTTGTGTCAGTTGTGTCCCCGGGTCAGTACAATTAGGGTTCACTTCCCACTCCAGATCCCTGAGCAGAAACTGGGCTGGGATCGCAGTGCGGTACTGAGGGAGCGCGGCAGTGTTGCAGGAGCTGCCTTTCAATAATCCCAGGCGGTGCCCGGCCTCTCATCCTACAGAAAGACCCCACTTTGCTATTTGATTGGCGCTGCCGCCGGCTGCGCTGCCAACATTCATCTCTCAACCGACACTGGGCCGGACCCGTGTTTAGACCTTCACCGCCTTTACAACGCCCTGACTGAGGACAGAGGACAGACGGGTTACAATCCCTGAGGAGGCGCTGTCCTGAACGGCTGCCTGTCCTGCAGCTGTCCGGTTTTTTCACTTCTTTTTTATTATTTTTAGTACGTTAAAGTGTGTAGTCGGGGGGTCTAATCTTTTTATGTGTGCGGGGTGGTGGGGGGTGGGGAACTGCTTTTTCAAGTCCCTACCTGGTCGGCGAGGCTGCCTTCCTCCGAGCAGCACCTTCGACCTGTCCTCGCGGTCTACCAGCGGGTCCTGGAGCGACGTTTCCCTGAGGGGACTTGGCCAGAACCTCGGCTTTGGCGGCGGCACAGCGCCGGAGCGCTGTCGCGGAGCGGGCGATGCCTTTCCTGGGTCGCCGCGCTGGAACTCCAGTATGCTGGGACCGCCGATGAAAACATTGTGGAGCCGCGGTTCTGTGGAGCGGCCAGCTGCGGTGCTGAACTTTACATCCCGGAGCCTGGGATCTCTCGCCGAGATCGCCAGTGTGTGGAGCTCCGTTCAACGCGGTCTGTTGGCTTGGAAGCCGCGGTCTCCCGGTAGGAAGGCGGCCATTCCTGGCACCCCAAGCCGCTGAGGGTTCTCCCGATGCCGGAGCACCAACACCCGGCGAGAACATCGGGCGCCGTGGGGGCGACTGTGGAGGCCTCAATAGACCCGACTCTGGGTGGACAAGAGGATGGGGTCTGGACTTTGTGCCCTCCCCCACAGTGGTTCCCACGGATGTTTTTGGGGGGATGTTTTTGTGTTTGGTGTTGAACTTCTTGATTGCTATGTTGTATTTTTATTAGTGTGCTGCAAGGACATCTGAATTTCCCCTGAATAAAGGGATTAATAAAGTAAATCTAATCTAATCTAATCTACTCTAATCTAATCTAATCTAATAAAGCGGGTCCCTTCCCGGAGTGCGTTACGAACGTGAAAACGCACGCCGCCAGATTCTTCCCAGCTGTTATCAGGCATCTGAAACATCCTGCCACATCCAGAGAGCAATGCCGAACTCCCGTCTACCTCTTTGATGACCCTCGGTCTACCCTTGATCGGAATTTGCTGGCTTTAACTTTCCTTTTCATGTATCTATGCACTGTATGAGGATCGATTGTAATCATGTATTGTCTTTCTGCTGGCTGGTTAGCACGCAAGAAAAAAGCTTTTCACTGTATCTCGGTCCATGTGACAATAAACTAAACTGAATTGGGAGCCAAATGTCCTGCTGCTCATCGGGGACAGTTTATATTCTCAATGTAACTGCCGTTCAATGTAAACTATCATCGTGATGCAGTTAGACCACGGGTAGTGGATAAACTACGAACATAGTCTCGATATTCAAATGTGATTTCAGATCCATCACCACAATGCACTGAATTTCATTTCCCCCATTACATGTCTGCACACACTTAACCATCTCTGCTGTGGAAAGGGTGCACGGGACCCCAACTAACATTGAACATTGGAATAGCAACATCTGGCTTTCACTCACCGGGCAGCGAGGCGATGAGAAGTATGGGAATCCACATTGTTTTATCCATAGTGACAAGGCCAGCACTTTTCTGCCTGTCGTTCAGCTCTGAGCTCTCAGATACAACCGCATCTCTCAAATAGCAATGAGGAAGAAGGGAACAGGAAGTCACATCGTGAACCACAGCGAGCCAGCAGCAGCTCGACACGTTGGGTCAGATGATCACAGAGTCATACGTCACGGAAACAGGCCCTTCTCTCCAACGCCTGAGACCAATGTGCTCATCTAAGTTAGTCAAATTTGCCCACGTTCGACCCATATCTCCCCAAAACGTCCCTATCCATGGACCTGTCCAAGTGTCTGTTACATGTTGTTATTGCAGCTGCTTCAGCCACTTCGTCAAGTATGATGTATCCGTAAGGATGGAGCGGCGGTTATCTCTGTACTCAGAGTCTGTTAACACTGAACAGTGGTGGAAATATTGATAGGCAAAAAATGCAGGAGCAACTCTGCGGGCCAGGCAGCACCTCTGGAGAAAATGGATAGGTGACGTTTCGGGTCGGGACCCTTCATGTAAACAATAATACGTTGGTTAAAATATGGCATTGAGAAAGTAGAAACGTCTAACTGGATTATTCCCTCTTGTTGAATTTGTAAGTGGACCGGCAGATCAAAAATATAATCATTGGAACTTTTGTTGTGACATATTACTGTTGACAAGGGGCAAAACAGGAAGTTGGCGTCAGGAAGTAGGGGGTTTTCACCTGAAATCAGCTGAGGTTAATTGGAGTTTGACCCTCTCCTCTCTCCTTCAACTCTTCAATTCAACTTTGAAACACTATTGTCATGAGATCCATGTTTTGAAAATGAAAAATTCTAGTGGACTGTGACGAGGTTTGTCTACAATTACCTCAGGATGGAGATCAGCTGGGAAAGCGGGATGTGGAATGTAAATGACATGTGTAATGTAACTCAAACAAGGGCGAAGTGATACACTTAGTGAAGTTAAAGCAAGGTAAAATATGCACAGTGAATTGAATTGTTAACTTGTCTTCTTCGCAATACAGAACTAATAAATAATCAGAGTTGTGTTCATGTACATTCTATTGGCTCATTGTGTACATCTACTTGCAAATATTTCGTTCTGTAGGCAACTATTTGCATTATAATATAACCTAATATCTGCTGCGGGCTATCGTTCTGGGTGTGTTACTTACAGGGGAACAGTGCAGTTTATTCGGGTTGTGTACATCAATGGCAATGTTGTGCATCACGTGGTATGGGTGTAACACACTGATGTGTCCGCCACTGATGTTAGCTGAGCGTTGGCGACCCTCAGTAAATGATCTTTTGTTAGGAGCTATTTCCTGTTTACTTGCTCAACTAAAACACTGCAGTGAGGAACCGACGATGCAGCATAACAATTACATTCCGTCTTCATTCACCTTTGACCCATGACTTCTGCAAACACTTCTCAACAAAGTGTTTGGAAGGGTAAGGTGTGAAAAGAAGTGATCAAAGGTGACAATGCTAAAGGAAAATGTAGAATGGACCATTGCCAGTCGAAGGGAAAATGCCAACGAGGCACACAATCAGTGAAATATCATCAGGAAAACAGTGAAACTAATTGGAGAACTAGGACGGGGTGGGATGGAGACAGGAGTAAAGCAAGGTTTACTTCAAGTTGGAGAAGTCAATATTCAAACGGCTGGGTTGTAAGCTGCCCAAGCGAAATAGGAGGCGCTGTTCCTCCAATTTGCGTTGGCCTCTCATTGTCATTATAGGAGGTTCAGGACAGAAAGATCAGTTTGGGAATGAGAGGGGGAGTCAAACTGTTTAGCAATCGGGAAGTAGCGTAGGCCCAGGCAGATTGAGCGGAGTTGTTCAGCGAAACGATCGCCGAGTCTGCGCAAGGTCTCCCCGATACATAGTAGTTCACACATGGAACAGCGGATATAGTAGATGAGGTTGGAGGAGATGCAAGTGCACTTCTGACACGCGAAAAGACTGTTGGGATACTTGTGCGGAGTAGAGGGGGATGGTGTAGGGACAGGTGTTGCATCTCCTGCAATTACAGTGGAAGGTTCCTGGGGAAGGGGTGGTTTGTTTGGGAAAGGCCAGGGAGTTGACCAGGGAGTTACGGAGGGAACTGTCTTTTCGGAAAGCAGAAAGCAGTGGAGATGGAAAGATGTGGCTAGTGGTGGGATCCCGTTAGAGGTGGCGAACATGTCGGAGGATTATGTGCTGTGTGCGACGGCTGATGGGGCGAAGGATGAGTTTATTCTCCTTACCACCAGGGAAATGTCCAAGTGGAGAGGCTGGCTGGCTGCCAGACGGAGGGTGGACAGCGACTGCTTGGGGTGGGGGCGCTTGACGGGGCAGAGGGAGAGAGAGAGAGAGAGAGAGAGAGAGCGAGTAGTGTGGGGGAGGGAGTGACTGATCCCTGAAGTAGGGGTGGGAAGCGGGCTGCCCTGGCTCGGGAGGACTGGCCGAAGTCTGTTGAGCTCTGGGGACTGATTCCCTGTTAATGTATCTCTGGGTATTCAGAGCGTGAGCAACACTTGTTTCTGATGGATAATTAGTTTGACTGCGAATGCAAACTTCTGAGAGGGTGACCTTTCATGCTGCTCAGAAGGCCTGTGATAACGATAACCATCCTTCTATTATTCAAAACAATCTCCCATGCATTAGTCTTTCATCACACCGTCGCATCCCATCTGTTTCTGAAATGCATTTCCAGTGTGTTGGCTATTCCAAAGGTCTCTCGTGTAAATTATCATCTTCTTCCCATCAACAGTTTAAGATCATCCAAATATCACAACGCACACTAAACTGCACTCGGTAAACTCATTTACAGAGTGATACAGCATGGAAAAGGTCCTTCGGATCACCGAGTCCACGGCGACCACTTTCGCATCCACTCCCTACACACGAGGGTGAATTTGCAGAGGGCCAATTAACCTACAAACCCATACGTCTTTGGGATGTGGGGGGAAATCCGCACACCCGGAAGAAACGATCATGGTCACAGGAAGAACGTGCTAACTCCACACAGACAGCACTCGAGGTCAGGATCGAACCCAGGACTCGGATGCTGTGAGGCAGCGGCACCACTTGCTGTGCCAATGTGTGATTGTCTGACATATTCTTCAATTTACCTTGCAGGCAAGAACAAGGATTGAACCCTGGTTGGCAGTATGGGAGCTGCATGCTTGCAAACTAGCAAGCAAACCGCAGAGTTAAGTCTATGGTACTTCATCCCCGATGGGTTTGCAAGCCGACTGTGAACATCCTTCCTTGTGTGTTGGTGGGAAGGGCTCCCCAGTCAGATCCTTTTTGCGTTGCGTTGTGTTGCACAACCACAGAGCTACACAGGGCAGCTGTGCTCTGGACAAAACTGTTATCCATCTACTTCTGGAATGTGCAATTGGCAAGAAAACTTTATTGACACAGCATTGAAACGGGCTCTTCGGCCCATCGAGACCGTGACAACCAGTGTTCACCCCATATACAATTTACTGAGCAAATGAACCTAGAAACCTGTATGTCTTTGGAGTGTGGGAGGAAACCGGAGCACCCAGAGAAAACCCATGCGGATACAAGGAGAATGTACAAACTCCATACAGACAGCGGCCGAGGTCACCAACGAACCTGGGTCTCAAGCGCTGTAAGACAGCAACTCTACCGCTGTGCCACTGTGTTCTACCTGAAACCCACTGACCTGCCAGAGCAAGGTGCTCTCGAAATGCAACACCTGTCCCTTTACTTCCCCCCTCGACTCCATTCAAGGACCCAAGCAGTCGTTCCAGGTGCGACAGAGGTTCACCTGTATCTCCTCCAACCTCATCCACTGCACCCGCTGCTCTAGATTTCAGCTGATCTACATCGGTGAGACCAAGCGGAGGTTGGGCGATCGTTTCGCCGAACACCTCCGCTCGGTCCGCTAGAACCTACCTGAACTCCCGGTAGCTCAGCACTTCAATTCCCCCTCCCATTCCCAATCCGACCTCTCTGTCCTGGGTCTCCTCCATTGCCAGTGAGCAACACCGGAAATTGGAGGAACAGCACCTCATATTCCGCTTGGGGAGCCTGCATCCGACGGGCATGAACATTGAATTCTCCCAATTTTGTTAGCCCTTGCTGTCTCCTCCCCTTCCTTAGCCCTCGAGCTGTGTCCTACCATCCCTCAGCCCTCGGGCTCCTCCCCCTCCTTTGTTTCCTTCCTTCTCCCTGCCACCCCCTATCAGTCTGAAGAAGGTTTTCGGCCCGAAACGTTACCTATTTCCTTCGCTCCATAGATGCTGCTGCACCCGCTGAGTTTCTCAAGCATTTTTGTGCACATTCTTATACTCTACATGTTCTTACTGAATATTTGAGAACCAGAAGACATAGTTTGAGAACCAGAGACATTGGTTTAGGGTGAGGGGGAAATATTTAATAGGTACCGAATGGAAGCTGGACTGGATATGTTTAGAGTGAAATGGGCCAAATGTCTTTAGACAGAGGGTGGTGAGTTTGTGGAATTTACTTCAACAGACAACTGTGGAAGCCAATTCGATGGATATTTTTTAGGCAGAGATTGACAGATTCCTGATTAGTGTGGGAGTCGGGGGTTATGGAGTGAGGGCAGGTGAATGGAGTTGATAGGGGAAGATAGATCAGCCACGATTGAATGGCCGAGTAGAGTTGATGTGCCGAAAGGCCTAATTCTGCACTTAGAACTTATGAATCTATGAACATTGTTTGTTTGTGGGTTTCTGATGCAGTCATATCCTGAGAAAAGTAACATCAGTCTGAAATAGGGTCCTGGCCTGAAATGTCACTTGCCCGTTTCCTTTCAGAGGTGCTGCCTGATCCACTTAAGTGTTTTTTTTGTTTTGCTCAACTGCTCATATTAACAAGAAGCACGTTGACCACAGCTCACACATTTGACTCAGAACACAATATTTATTTCCATTGCTCATTGGCCTTTGATGTTCTTGGTTCTTGGTTTCTTGGTCCTCCAAAATATTTCAACTGGAATTTAAACTGGAGGTGGTGAAGGGAGGGATTAAGCCAGAAAGGGTTATTGGGAAGAAAGTGCTACTTTAAATTTAGTTGCATCTGGTCGGGTAACTATAGTTTGGTGGAGATTATTCCATGCTTTAATTGTGCGTGGGAAGAACAAATTGCTGTTTACATCTGTCTTTGTAGTTGGGATCACAAATTGGATCGAATGCCCTCGTCTGCTCCTAATTGGTTTGGGTTTGGTGTATGTCCTAATCTATGTCTGGCTGACCATTTAACATTTTGTAAAAACAGGTCAAACGGTGAGCTTCACGTCTGTCTTGGAGAGGGTTCCACCCCAGAGAATTCAGAAGTTTTGTGACACTCGCTTCTTTCTCATAGGTGTTAGTAGCACATCGAGCTGCCTGTCTTTGGACACGTTCGATGGAAGAAATGTTTTTATTTGTGTATGGGTCCCATGCTGCAACTGCGTTGTCCAAATTAGGTCTAACGAGGGTGAAATACAGCTTCTCCTTGACAGAAGTTGAACAATGATAGAGGTTGCGCCTCAGGAAGTTTAGGACACCTGTTGCTTTCACTGTCGCATGATGAGTCTGACTATTCCAACGCAGATCATTCTGCAATTTGATGCCAAGATATTTGGTTTGTTTGGATTTTTCAAGGGTGGCACCAAGTATATTGTAAGATGTTTCGCCTGGATTCCTCTTTCTGGTGACACACAGTTTCACATTTGGAAGGGTTGAACTGCATGCCCCATTGTTGTGACCACTCAACCATAATAATATCGAGATCCTTTTGGAGAGCACCTTCATCATCCGCGGACTTAATTGGACGGTACAGCAAACAATCATCAGCGAATAGTCTGGTCGTACTTGCGACTTTTTCATGGATGTCATTTATGTAAAGCAAAAATAGGTGTGGGCCAAGTACTGTGCCCTGTGGTGTACCACTCAACATTGGATGCCAATTGGAGCCCTTTCCATTCACACACACACACGCTGAAGACGTTTTGTCAGGAAACTGGAAATCCATCGTTTCGTGTTGGAACGAATACCATAGAAGTCAAGCTTCCGAAGCAGTCTCTGGTGTGGGATGACATCAAATGCTTTAGAAAAGTCTAGCACAACTAAATCCATGATGACGTTATTATCAAGGTGCTTGGTCAGGTCATTTGTCGTCAGGATAAGCTGAGACTCGCATGATCTAAGCCTCCTAAATGCATGTTGGTTGTCAGCAAGAATATTATGTTTGCTCACGTGTCGCATCAGGTTTCTATCAATAATGTGCTCCAGCAATTTGCAGCAAGTACTTGTTAGTGAAACAGGACGACAATTCGCTGGGTTGGTGGTTGAACCCTTCTTAAAGAGAGGAGTGATGTTGGCCTTCCTCCAATCCAGCGGAACATCGCCCGAGTCAAGCGACTGTTCGAAAATGAACTGCAAAACTGGAGCCAGTTCTTCGGCTGCGATCTTGAGGGCTTGATTCTGTATCTGATCTGGTCCGATGTGTTTGTACATTGACTGGAAATGTGTTCAAAACATATAAATGTGTATTGTAGGGTGAACAAACGAATGAACACATATGTCAGGCTCCATTATGTCCCTCATAACTACACTATGCATTAAACTCATAGCTTATCCTTCATCATGTCAATATCCAGTACTAGTTCTATTTCCATAGATCCCGAAATATCTAAGAAACATTTATTCCCAGGCTAGATTGTTTTTGAGTCATAGAGTCATACAACACACAAACAGGCCCTTCGGCCCAACTTACCCCTCCTCACTGTGTCTGGACAATTGAGCCAATGAAAACCTCATCCCTTCACCTGCACTCTCCTGCTCTGTAAGAACTTTGTATATTTCGAAGAGAGTACCTCTAGAGTTGAGACGAGGTCCTGTAGCAATGCTGCTAAGACCAGAATTTCCAATCGAACTTTCTTCTTCTACAGAAATTGCCTTTTTTTTGTGGGGGATTTCTGTGGTCATGACAGTTGAATTTTCTTGGTTTCGGATCTCACCCAGAAATGTACAGTTCAGGCAGTGATGTACTCTACCAGTTGGCACTGAGGTGCTCGTAGGTCGTGTGCTCATGTACTGGGGAGGGACGTTGTAGACGGCAAGATTTCACGTGGACTCTGGGCTTGTTTTCAGAATTTTTTTAAAATTACGAATTGGCCAACATTGGTTACAGATGTCCTGGGAAAGATGCCCTCAGATACAAAGCATTCAGTGCCTTTTACACAACCACATCTACATTACCTTCCTCCCCTAACTTTACCTTGCATTCTCAGTGAGTAGAAAAGATAAAGGAATTCATGTATATTACTCTGTTGTGCTGCTGCAAGTACAAACTACATGACAATAAAACACACTTGACTCATTTTTTGCCTTCTAATAGGCTATAACATCTGTGAATATTTCTGCAGTTCCACGATACATTACTCCCCTCCATTTCCCCTTGGCTGTGCAGTATCTAGGGATGGGCTCACTTAGGATCATTTTATTTGCAACTGGTCACTGAGGCAGGTAAAATCCAGTCTAGACCATGTTTCAGTGAGACCCCTTACCGAGGCTTGAGGATCATTTTACATCTTGGGCTTATCTGCCTTAGCCCACTATCCACTTGAACACATGTCCTTGCTTGATCCATTGCCCCTTTACGGACTTGTACCTACAATATTTTGGACCAGAGACAATGAGTTGTGGTGTGCTTAGACAGACCCTTGCAAGTAATTATGATGGGAATGTTTAATTATTATCTTAATTTACGCAGACCCCACTCTTCTTCGTCTGAATGTTCAATTAACCTACCCTTTGTCTATTATAACGATGGTTCTCTTACCTCTGGCTCTTGTGGATCTCGGCAGGGAACCAGATAATCCTCAGTCGAGGGACCGGGGTTTCCTGGGAACTCGTTCGGCAGTTCAGACTTAATGGATCCGATAGTGCACTTTTCACTCCACTCGAGGTCCCGGCCAGACAGCAGCCGCATACTTAGTCATCGGAGATGGTCCCAGTGAGATCCTGCCAACTACGCCAATGTTAAATTTCTATCCGCGCTATCAAACAACAAACCCCATTGGTCACTTTAAGAATGTAACAAGTCCTCTTTATTACGCATGCGGGAGTGGGAGAGCGTCCACTAGTCTGGTTACATTATCGTTGCCCCCTCGCGGTCCCACTCAATTATTCTTTGCACAGGCAGTATATTTATACATGAATAGTCACGGGTCTAGTTAATCACACAATCAGCACATTCGTGCACCGGTTCTGATTGTTTAGAACAGATCTGTTTTTCTGTGCAGTACAACTCCGTATCGGGACTCTTCCCTTTTTAGTCACAATACCTTTTGCAGTTCTGTAAAACCATTCATTAGTTAGCAATTCTTAGTAAGTAAAGCAGGCTCACCACGCGCAACAAGCAATCTGTAATGTACACATTAACTCTTAAACCCCCATCCATAGTTTAAGAACCAGAGGATATAGGTTTAAGGTGAGGGGGGCAGATTTAATAGGAACCTGAGGGAACCTGGACAGGATAGGTTAACAGCCGTATTTCTTTCCTCAGAGGGTGGTGAAACTGTGGAATTTATTTTAACAGACGGTTGTGGAAGCCAATCCAATGGATATTTCTGAGACAGAGATTGACAATTCCTGATCAGTGGGGGTGTCAGGGGTTAGAAGGTGAAGGAAGGAGAATGGGGATGGGAGGGACAGATGGATCAGCCATGATTGAATCATGGAGTAGACTTGATTGGCCGAAAGGTCTAATTCTGCACTAAAAACTTACTAACCTATGCACATTGTATGTTTGTGGGTTTCTGCGGCAGTCATATTCTGAGAAAAGTAACACCAGTCTGAAGTAGGGTCCTGACCTGAAATGTCATCTGCCCATTTCCATTCAGAGATGCTGCTAGACCCACTGAAGTTTTTTTGTGTTTTGCTCAACTGCTCATATTGACGGGAAGCACGTTGACCACAGCAAGATGCAGCTCACACATTTGACTCAGAACACAATATTTATTTCCATCGCACGATGGCCTTTGATGTGTTTGTACATTGACTGGAAATGTGTTAAAAAAAATGTGTACTGTAGGGTGAACAAATTAATGCACAAATATGTCAGCCCCCACTAGGTCTTTCATAACTACACTATGCATTAAAACCATACCTTATCCTTTATCATGTCAATATCCAGTACTAGTTCTATTTCCATGGATCCTTTAATATCTAAGAAACAATTGTTCCCAGGCTAGGTTGATTTCGAGTCATAGATTCATACAACGAAGAAACAGGCCCTTCGGCCCTACTTACCATTCCTCACTACGTGCCATGGAAAACCTAATCCCTTCACCTGCACTCTCCTGCTCTGTAAGAACTTTGTATATTTCGAACAGAGTACCTCTAGAGTTGAGAAGAGGTCCTGTAGCAATGCTGCTAAGACCAGCATTTCCAATCGAACTTATTTCTGCTGCATCTTGGGCATCTCTGCCTTAGCCCACTATCCACTTGAACCAATTTTCTTGCTTGATCCATTGCCCCTTTATGGACTTGAACACACAATATATTGGCCCAGAGACAATGGGATGTGGTGTGCCTAGGCTGACCCTTGCAAGGAATGATGATGGGAGGGTTGGGGAATTTGTGGGTGGAGGGAATGAGGGTGGGTATGACACGAATGGGAACCAATGCCATGTTATCATTTGTATGCATGATCTAGGCTCATTCATTATACTGGCGGATGAAAGAGATCGTAGAAGTGAGTGTAATTCGTAAGGTCATTTGTGATATGAGCAGGCAATTTGACCCATCAAGGCTACTCCACCATTGAATCGTCGCTGAGTTACCTCTCCCTCCTAACACCACTCTCCTGCCTTCTCCCCATCACCCCTTACACCTGATGAATTGAACGAAACCGCTCAGAAGGTGTTTGACAAAGTATAGCTATAAAAAGATGCCGGTTTATCCAAAGACGAACCCAAAATGCTGGAGTAACTCAGATGGTCAAGAAATATCTCTGGTGAAAATTGATGGGTAACATTTTGGGTCAGGACCTTTCTACAGACCATCTGAACATGGGTCCCAACTTCAAACATCACCTGTCTATTTTCTCCAGAGATGCTGCCTGACCTGTTGAGTTAGTCCAGCATTTTGTGTTCATCTTTGAAAACGTATAGGACAGATTAATGCAATGTAATCTAAATAGTGTGGTAAAGCAAGTGTTGCCAAAAACTCACACCGAATTAAAAATCTCTCCTAAGAAACGACAGAGGCATAGATTGACTCAGTGTTCTCTGGAGTCCCAGTAGAGTGGGGTTTCCGAATGCCCTTTGGGCAGTTGCGATGAAAATTGACATCTGCGTAGACGACAGCGTTTTCAGCCGCATGCTGCCTTGATCTCGACTTCCTTTGACAATTCACCACTGCACACGCGATTCCACCTTCATTGTTGTCCAAATGGTCACCTGCCCTGGTGTTTTCCAGATTTGAATCAACGTGGTTCCCTTCCAACACTGCCATTTCCTGAAATATAACAAAATCCCATTTTACAACCTAATAGATTTGAAAGGTCCTCAACAGATGTCTATTACAAAGTAGGTCTCAAACTGTTCAGTGTACAGAACAAGCCATGGCTGCTGTTTACAACACAAAGATAGCGCAGCACGGTGGAGCAGCGGTAGAGTTGCTGCCTGACAGCGCCTACAACAGGTTTGTATTTTAGGTTAATTGGTTTGGTTTAATTGCAAATTGCTCCTAGTGTGTGTAGGATAGTGTTCGTGTGCGGGGTCACCAAGCGGCGTGGGCTCAGTGGGCCAAAGGGCGTGTTTCTGCGCTGGATGTCTTAACTGGAGTGGACTGGTGTTGCTAAACGGCCTGTGTAAACACAGATAATTCAATATTATATATTCTTCTTCACTCAGAAAATGTATATTTCACATTGTTACCTGGGTTTCATTGTTGTCTTCACCGTGTGATGTATTGTACTTGGATTCTGGAAAATATGTTGTCGATAGAGCCATATCAGGAACAGGTTTAAACATCATTCATTCATATATTTCATTCATGTGTTCCATGTACCTTCTATACCTCTCGTTTCCCTTTCCCCTGACTCTCAGTCTGAAGAAGGGGCTCGACTCGAAACGTCACCTGTTCCGTTTCAATAGTCAAGGGAGTTTTATTGTCATATGTCCCAGATAGAACAATGACAATCTTACTTGCTGCAGCACAATAGAATATGTAAACATAGTACATAACGGGTGAGAGAAAAAAGTTCAGTGTGTATATATACACATTCACACATACTCAATCTGTTTATTTTATCCAGCTAAGCTGAGAACTACTATATTTGAAGATTTTCTGTTGCGCTGCTGGAAAAATGTCGCTTCTGACCCGCTAATTGTTAGTGCATTTTATGTTTATCTTCAGTGTAAACCACCATCTGCAGTTCCTTCCAACACACGAATGTTGTCACAACTTTATATTTAGGGAATCCCCAAAAGTACTGTAGTATATTTGCACGTACGGAGCAAGAATCTGCCCTCTTGTTCTGGTTACTTTATGTAATGTTCAGTATGGAACATAGAAACATAGAAACATAGAAATTAGGTGCAGGAGTAGGCCATTCGGCCCTTCGAGCCTGCACCGCCATTCAATATGATCATGGCTGATCATCCAACTCAGTATCCCGTACCTGCCTTCTCTCCATACCCTCTGATCCCCTTAGCCACAAGGGCCACATCTAACTCCCTCTTAAATATAGCCAATGAACTGGCCTCGACTACCCTCTGTGGCAGAGAGTTCCAGAGATTCACCACTCTCTGTGTGAAAAAAGTTCTTCTCATCTCGGTTTTAAAGGATTTCCCCCTTATCCTTAAGATGTGACCCCTTGTCCTGGACATCCCCAACATCGGGAGCAATCTTCCTGCAGCTAGCCTGTCCAACCCCTTAAGAATTTTATAAGTTTCTATAAGATCCCCGCTCAATCTCCTAAATTCTAGAGAGTATAAACCAAGTCTATCCAGTCTTTCTTCATAAGACAGTCCTGACAACCCAGAAATCAGTCTGGTGAACCTTCTCTGCACTCCCTCTATGGCAATAATGTCCTTCCTCAGATTTGGAGTCCAAAACTGTACGCAATACTCCAGGTGTGGTCTCACCAAGACCCCGTACAACTGCAGTAGAACCTCCCTGCTCCTATACGCAAATCCTTTTGCTATGAAAGCTAACATACCATTCGCTTTCTTCACTGCCTGCTGCACCTGCATGCCTACTTTCAATGACTGGTGTACCATGACACCCAGGTCTCGCTGCATCGCCCCTTTTCCTAGTCGGCCACCATTTAGATATTCCCTGTGCTCTACCCATCCCTCCCTAAAGCTGCCTGAACCTACCTGATCTCCCGGTTGCTAAACACTTTAACACTCCCTCCCATTCCCACACTAAACTTTCAGTCCTGGGCCTCCGCCATTGTCACAGTGAGACCCAAAGCAAATTGAAGGAACAGCACCTCATATTTCGCTTGGGCGGCTTACACCCCAGCTTGAGTTACCTATCTTCAAGTAGCCCTTGCTTTATCTCTCCCTCCATTCCCCGCTCCTTCCCAGTTCTCTGACCAGTCTTACTGTCTCTGACTATATTTCATCTCTGTACTGCCATTCCCCTGACATCAGTCTGAAAAAGGGTCTCAACCCGAAACATCACACATTCCTTCTCTCCAGAGATGCTGCTTATTTCAGTCAGTTACTCCAGCATTTTGTGTCTATCGTCCTAACCGTATCTGCTCCAACAGGTTTTCGTAAGTTCATAAGTGATAGGAGTAGAATTAAGCTATTTGGCCCATTCATCTACTCCGCCATTCAATCATGGCGGATCTATCTCACCCTCCTAACCTCTTTCTCCTGCCTTCTCTCCATAATGCATGACACCTGTAGTAATCAAGAATCTGTCCATCTATGCCTTAAACATATCTATTGTCGCCCTTCACAGCCTTCTGCGGCAAAGATTTCCACAGATTTGCCACCATCTAAAGAAATTCTTCCTCGTCTCCATCCTAAAGGATTATCCTTTAATTCTGAAGTTAGGACCTCTGGTCCTAGACGGTCCCACTAGTGGAAACATCCACTCTACAGCCATTCTATCCAGGCCTTTCACTATTTGATCTTTCAATGAGGTTCGCCCTTCTTTTTCATCTTTCCCTGTTGTATAATGGATCTTGGATCTGAAATGTTTACCTGTTTTACTTTCCACTAATGCTCTCTGACTGCGAAGCAGCTCAGTGAACTTTCACATTTTCATCGGCGGTTGAGATAGTTGGCAGCTTCAAGTTCATGGGCGTTCACATCTTGGATTACCTGTCCAGGCTAGACCTGCCCTGCCTCAACTACCTCCTCTGGCAGCTCCTGTCATATACTCACCACCCTCTGTGTGGTGCAGGTATGTTGTACGGTGTCTATGTCCCTGTGAGGCTGCAGGCGTGATATTCATTGTAACTGTACTTCACCGTGCTTGTGCATGTGACAATAAACACGACTTAACCTGATTTGAAATACAACAGCTAATCACACAAAGCATATTCTAACAGCTGAGAGGATGAGAGTATCTCTGTAAATCTTACTTCTACCTAGCATCTTAGTTCTCACGCATCTCTGCCATTTCACACTCAGACATTTTCTGTACAATAATGTTGAAATAACAGTTTTTGTCACCGAGTCACCATGATAGCATCAAACATGATAGCATTATTGATCATCCATGCTTCCTCCTACATTTTAATATTTTAATGCAGCGCATTTGTTGATTAGAACATAATTAAATCTCTTGACATCCTGCAAGGAACTCAGACATGTATTGTGAAATTATTTAAGGGAAATCAGAAACTCACCCTTGGTTTCACGCTTTCGGTACCAAAAGAAGGTAATGATGAGAATCAGGAGAAGCACAGTGACACCAGAAACAACTATGTAAATGATCCTGTCAGACAGAGAAAAGGGAAGGGTGAGACATGGCTCATCATTGATTCTTGGCCTTCAGTAAAGAACAAAAGTCAAACATTTATATGGCACCTTTCATGATTTTTATGAAGTGTGCAGCAAAGGAAATGAGGTGTAGAGTCTGTTTCAGTGGGTAATGCAGCAGCTAATCTGTTCACAGTAAGGTGACATTGACCAACGATCGTGAAACTGGTTGAAGAGCAATTGGGTCCAACCATTAAGGAACCCTCCATTCTCCTTCACTAAAAATGCATGGGAAATGTTATACTTTTATAGCAATGATTAGTTGAGTTGAGTTCAGCTGAGTTTGGTTTAGTTTAGTTTAAGTTAGTTTAATTTATTTTATTTTAGAGATACAACATGGAAACAGGACTTTCGGACCACCAAATCTGCGTCGACCAGCAATCACCATATATTATATCTACCCGAAACATTAGAGACAATTTACAGAAGCCAATTAACCTACAAACCTGCACGTCTTTGGAATGCGGGCAAAAAACGGGAACATCTGGAGAACACCCACGTGGTCACTGAAGCAACGAACAAAATCTGTACAGACAGCAACCGTAGTCAGGATCGATCACAATCTCTGGGGCAGTGAGGCAGCAACTACTTCGCTGTCCCATCATGCCACAGTCATTGGAGTTTTCATATCTTACAGCTAGCACGCTACCCTCCCTCAGTACTGCAAAGGTGTGGTACCCGATTTACCCTAATATTTGCAGCTATCCTTGAAACCATCACTTTGTGAACACGGTTCTACAACCCTGTTCCAACATCGGCGGAGAGAACACTATGGCAAAGAGAAAACAATGCACTTCTTTCAACAAATCTCACCCCAATGCCATTTACATTTCCATCTCCACCAACATTGGGTTTGGACATTGACTGCTCGTTTAGGGCTGTCTGGAATATGGAACATCTTCAACATATCCAGAAGGCGGCTCACCATGACCATCTCAGGGTCAGCAGTGTGCCCTAACGTGCCTACCACACAGGGTCACGTTCTAGGTGGAGATACTTCCTGCTATTGGAGTGACTGACATTGAGACTTTGACAAACTCCGCAAGTTGGTGTTTTAGCCCATACTTCACTATGCATTTTCCTATCAGTACCACACCAGAGCAGGTCACTGCAAGGCAACGCAGCAATAGTTGTGTTTGGCAACTATACTCATCTCACACCATGGGATGAGGTTAG
Organism: Amblyraja radiata; assembly: GCF_010909765.2. Lineage (NCBI taxonomy): Eukaryota > Metazoa > Chordata > Chondrichthyes > Rajiformes > Rajidae > Amblyraja > Amblyraja radiata. The sequence goes on from NC_045979.1 coordinate 33,627,040, forward strand.
TGATGGAGAACTCATGGTGAATACCACAGGGAACGATCTATAGAAACATAGAAACATGGAAAATAGGTGCAGGAGGAGGCCATTCGGCCCTTTGTGTCAGCTCCGCCATACATTGTGATCATGGCTGATCGTCCCCAATCAATAACCCCTGCCAGCCTTCTCCCCATATCCCTTATTTCCACCAGCCCCTAGAGCTCTATCTAACAAGAGAGGGTTGGATACTTGACGCCGTACGTCACACGCGAACTGCCCGCGGACTTCGCTCGAACTTCACGTCACTCAACCGACCTCCGCGCAGCCCCCGCTTCCAGTTTGGTCGCGCTTGCCGCATGTAGGTCGCATGCTGGTGGGACCGCCCCTCCACATCAGCAGGACAAAATGGTGACTGGACGATCGTTTCTCTGAACATATACGCTCAGTCCGCCTGGGACTGTATGATCTCCCAGTTGCTAAACTATTTAACTCCCCCTCCCATTCCCACACCGACTGTTCTATTCTGGGCTTTCTCCATTGCCAGAATGAGGCCAAATGGAACTTGGAGGAACAGCGCCACACATTTCGCTTGGGCATCTTACAGCCAAGCGGCATAAATATTGATTTCTATAACTTCAAATAACCCTTGCATCCCCTCTCTCTCCGTCCCTCCCCCACCCTAGTCGTTGTACGAATTTCACTGTTGTCTTGTAGTGTCTCATTGTCTGTACAACTCATTTTCACCTAGCCTACAGCTAACAATGGATCGTTTCATTCATCATCGTTACTTGTGTCTTTCATTCATTGTTATATATCTTTCTATATCACCGTCGATATCGCTCTCGTTTCCCTTTCCCCTGACTCTCACTCTGAAGAAGGGTCTCAACCCAAAACGTCACCTATCCCTTTTCTCCAGAGATGCTGTCTGACCCGACGAGTTACTCCAGTTGTTTGTGCCTATATTCAGTTTAAACCAGCATCTGCAGTTCCTTCCAACACAATGAAAGGCGAAATTTGCAGAACGCACATAGACGGCATCTAAATTCAGGGTCTTGGCGTTGTGAGGCTGTGGTTCCACTGGCTGTGTCTGTGCATTCAGATCAATAATCTCAAAGGCCTTTAATGCCAGTGAACGGAGGAACCAACTTTCTCCCAATTAAAGCAATCCCAATCAAAACACCAGCAATTAGTACATGGCACCTTTCATTGGAAACAGAGTATTTTACCTTGATAAATCATTGGATCCTTTCGAAGTTTCACAAGAATATTCAAGTCCTGTTGGAACAAGGAAATAAAAATCAGTTTCACTGATTTTCACTTGCAGTTGAAGAAGAGAGCATGCTTGTCCGATGTAAGGAGTTTATAGTGTTAATAGACAGGGCAATGTTTCTCCAGTGTAAATTGCAGCAAATGGGAGATGCTTGCACAACTCAGGTACAACTCAGGTCGCCAACATTTGGGCGGCACAGCGGTAGAGTTGCTGCCTTACAGCGCCAGAGACCCGGGATCAATCCTGACAACGGGTACTATCTGCACAGAGTTCGTATGTTCTCCCTGTGACCGCGTGGGGTTTATTCAAATGCTCCGGGTTTCTCCCACATTCTAAAGACGTGCGGGTTTTTAGGTTAATTGCCTTCTGTAAATTGTCCCTTGTTGAGTAGGATGGAATTGGTGCACCGGTGAAAGGCAGCTGCTTCCACCTGGTTTTCTAAACTAAAGTAAAGGAGGTGATTTCATGCGAGGGATAGTGCCTGGGATAAAACATTACAGTTCGAAGGAGAAGGCTGGATAGATAGGGATTTTAATCCATACAGGAAAAGAAGGGGGAACCTATTACAGCTGTGCAAAGCTATGAGGAACATAGATAGGGTACTTTGTGGGAAATCAGCACAGCAGATGTGCGTAGAAATGGGGAACATAAGGTTGGGTTAAGGAGTAGAATATTTGGAGGGTATATGAGCAAGAAGTATTTTTAAACTTAGATAGTGGAGGCACATGAATTGTCAAGTCTGAGAAGACTGTGGATGAGGGGCTGTTAAAATGGATTAGTGTCGATGGTTCTGAATGGTCAACATTAACACAGTGGACCAAAGCTGATACAGTCCTCGAGGAGTTATCTGTGGCCACATTTACGGATAATTTCTGTTCCCTTCCCATATTCGAGCGTCGGTCATGTGGAGATGAAGGAAAATGTAAGTGCTTGTACTGATGTCACTGCAAACCGTGTTGCTCATTTGTTTCCACTAAAACTCTACACGGGCGACTCCTCCCACGGCACCAGTATTTTGTGTGTGAGCGGTACTCTGCTGCATAGTGACAATCGATTGTGATCATTCTTCCCACAACTCCTCTGTCATCCCACTTTGCCCACAGTGCACCTGAAACTGAGGGGAAAAACTTTCAGATGGAGGGGAAATTAACTGTTTAATGGAAATAGATACATTTTGAGGATTACATGAAAGAAAACTTAAATAGTTCCATGGTGTGTCATATTGCTTCACGGCCAATGTCTCCGGTCTGAAGTGCAGGCAGTGCTGTTATTGTACCAGTTGTGTCAGAGTTCTGTCCCCGTGTCAGTACAATTCGGGTTCACTTCCCACTCCAGATCCCAGAGCAGAAACTGGGCTGGGATCGCAGTGCGGTACTGAGGGAGCGCGGCAGTGTTGCAGGAGCTGCCTTTCAACAATCCCAGGCGGTGCCCGGCCTCTCACCCTACAGAAATACCCCACTTTGCTATTTCATTGGCGGTGCCGCCGTCTGCGCTGCCACTATTCATCTCTCAACCGACACTGGGCCGGACACGTCTTTTTTCTTTTTTAATTATCAAATTTCGAATGTCCTCCCACTGCAGATGACATGCTCAGTAGTATGACGTTTCCCCGAATTGACGATGAAGCCACGAGAGACTTGGGTGGTCCCATAACTGTTGCTGAGGTCCAAGCAGCCATCACATCGCTGCAAAGCGGAAAGTCACCCGGCCCTGACGCCTTCACTGTAGAATATTACAAAGCTTTCTCTGCTCTCCTCGCACCAGTCCTGAGAGATATGTACAATGAGGCGTTTTTACATCGTCGCCTACCGCCCACCTTGTCGTGGGCTACTATCTCCCTAATTCTTAAAAAGGAGAAAGATCCCCTGCTTTGTAGTAGCTATAGACCAATTTCACTCCTGAATGTGGACCTCAAAATCCTCTCTAAAGCGCGTGCTTCAACGAGTGATGCCTTCTATTATCTCGTTAGACCATACCAGGGTTCATACCAGTCCCACAATACTAGGCGTCTCCTTAACATCATCCATTCACCGAGTAGTGAGACCCCGGAGATAGTGGTCTCCCTCGACGCCGAAAAAGCTTTCGACAGGGTCGAGTGGAGGTACCTATATGAGGCGATGGACAGGTTTGGCCTCAGTAACAGTTTTATTCTTTGGGTCAGTCTATTATACTCGTCCCCGGTGGCCTCAGTACAAACAAACGGCACACTGTCGCCCCACTTCCCCCTTCAGAGAGGTACCAGACAGGGTTGCCCGTTATCACCACTCCTGTTTGCTGTCGCGATAGAACCCTTGGCGGTCTGGTTACGCTCAGAGAAGGGTTTACAAGCATTACACGGTTCGACACAACTCATAAAGTCTCATTGTATGCGGTTGACCTACTCCTGTACACCTCGAACCCAGTCAGCTCTCTCCCTGTGATTACGAATATTTTAGAACGGTTTGGTGCGTATTCTGGTTATAAACTTAACTACCAAAAGAGTGAGCTATTACCGATTAACTCATTGGCTAAGCAGCTCCCTCGCTCTTTAACCTCATTGAAATGGGCAGAGGACGGGGTTCGCTACCTCGGCGTCTTTATCACAACACCCTTATCTGATATGTTCCGCACAAACTTTCTGCCTCTGGTTGAGAAAGCTGAAAGAGATTTTGACCGTTGGTCAGTTTTACCGCTATCCCTCGTGGGCCGGATAAATCTGGTCAAGATGGTCGTCCTACCCAAATTCCTGTATCTTTTCCAGCACGTCCCTATACTTATCACTAAATCTTTTTTTGATAAATTAGAAAGGACAATATCTAAATTTTTATGGGGTAGCAAACCGGCTAGAATCCGAAAGGCGATACTGCAGTCTCCTAAGAGTGACGGCGGTTTGGCATTTCCTGACTTTAGGCGATGCTATTGGGCAGCTAACTTGCAAAAACTCCTGTATTGGATGAATGATGATTGCGACCACCTACCGACTTGGGTACACATGGAAAAGGCGAGTTCACATCTCCCGTTGCGGTCTGTCCTATGCTCCCAACTCCCCATTCCTATAACATCTGTGGGTGCAGGCCCAATTGCGTCCCTCTCGCTCAAGATATGGAGTCAACTCAGGAACAACCGGTTTACAAGGCCCTTCCATCTTGACCCCACTGCTTAAAAACCACATATTTAAACCTTCAAGTACAGACCACGCATTCAAAACCTGGCATAACAACGGTATCAGTAGTATCAAAAACCTATACAAGGATGGCATCTTTTCGTCTTTTGCGGAGCTCTCGTCCAACTATAGCCTCCCAAACTCCCACCTTTTTCGTTTTTTCCAGATTAGGGATTTTGTGAAGAAGACATTCCCCCATTTCCCAAATCGCCCCCCTGAAACCCTGACCGATATCATCTTAGCTTTAGATCCCAATCGGAAGAAATGCATCTCTGTTTTGTATAACTTGTTAGGGTCGGTTATATTGAAACCTCATACCTCATTAACAGCTGCGTGGGAGGGTGAGCTGAATACGAAACTAACAGACCTGCAATGGAACTCTGCCTTGGATTTGATCCATTCTTCCTCCATGTGTGCCCGTCATGGCCTAATCCAATGCAAAGTCCTTCACAAAGTTCACTACACAAATGCAAGATTATCTACAATTTACCCCGCTGTTAGGGACACCTGCAACAGATGTAATCAATCTCCTGCCATCCATGGCCATATGTTTTGGTCTTGCCCTCAGCTAGCAGCCTTTTGGAAGAGTGCTTTCGACTTGATAAGCAGAGCCTACGGCCAGACTATTCCTCCAAACCCACTGTCAGCCATTTACGGTACCCCTCCCCACACCAACCTCTCTGTTGCGGTGAAACGGGTCCTAGCTTTTACAACCTTGTTAGCCCGGAGCCTGATTTTGCTTAACTGGAGGCTCACCTGTCCCCCGACACACGCCCGCTGGATTAAGGAGGTGCTTTACAATTTAATGTTTGAAAAACTTAGGCTCTCCCTCAAAGGCTCTACAAAGACATTCCTAGATATATGGAACCCTTTCTTGGAACTTGTTAACTCTCTTAACTTGACCCCGGACTCGGAAGAGGACTGGGTGTTCTCCACCATTGTGCTGCTCTACTGCAGCTGCTCTCCCCTTAACCCCCCCCCCCTCCCCACACTTATTTATTTAATTACTTACTTATTTACTGTTATTAGTGACCCCTTTTTAAAAAAATTCTTTATTCTCATCTTTTATTTATTTATTTATCTATTTATTTTATATTTATTTATTTATTTATTTATATATTTTCAAATATATTTTTTTTCTTTTTCTTTTTTAGTACTTTTTGTTTCGTTTATCTTACCATATTTGGGTGTATGTGTATGTATGTGAGTGTTGTTTGTCCCCGTTTGGTTCTGACCTGATTCGGGTGGGTTGAAGGTGGGTAAGGGTAAGGGCTTTGAGGGTCGCTTACATACTGTTGCACAATTATGCCTTGACTGTCACTGTCTGTTATCATTGTATGTATGCAAATTGCTGTGAAATTCAAATAAAAAGATTTAAATCAAATAATGTATTCAATTATTAAAAATAATATTCACAATACATTAAAACAAGAACCCAGCACCATAATACAAGACAAACAAATATACTAAATAATCTACTATACAACTATGTTACAATACTTGTCAAGGATGTATTCAACCCCAGGTGGTGCCCAGATGTCCCGGAAATCCCCCAGGTGCCCGTGGACAACGCCTGGTCATTCTCTAATCCCACCCGGACGCGGAAAGCCGACCCGTGTTTAGACATTCACCGCCGCCAATGCCTTTACAACGCCCTGACTGAGGACAGAGGGCGGACGAGTTACAATAAAGCGGGTCCATTACCGGAGAGCGTTACTAGCGTGACAACGCACACCGCCAGATTCGGGGAAAGTTTCTTCCCAGCTATTATAAGACATCGGAATCATCCTCCCATAACCAGAGAGCAGTGTTGAACTATCTACCTCTTTGGTGACCCTCGGGCTACCCTTGATCGGACTTTGCTGACCTTACCTTACACTAAACGCTATTTCCCATTCATGTATCTATGCGCTGTAAGAGGGTCGATTGTAATCATGTATCTGGCAGGTTAGCACGCAACAAAAAGCTTTTCTCTGTAACTCGGTACACGTGACAATAAACTGAATTTGGATTTCAGCACGACTGGGCCGCAGATCCGAGAGCGGATGGAGAGAGAGTTGGGGGTGTGTGGATAGAGCGAGGACAGTGGTTCAGTCTCAGACTCCGGGGAATTGTTGGGTTTACGACAGAGTTGAGTTGGACAAATGCAGGGAATATTTGAACTGACACAATGAGTCCACAATCGTGACTTCCACCTCAGTTGAAAACACATTTTGTTTGGTAGAATTAACTTCCTGGTGATGTTGGTACCTCTATCCTTCGGTCCAGGTGTCCAGGAGTATCTGCTCCAAATTAATTTGCTATTTTATGCCTATAAACTATCATCATGATGCAATTAGACCACGTGTTAACGGTGGTTAAACTACGAAAATTGTCTAGATATTCAAATGTGATTTCAGATCCATCACCACAATGCACTGAGTTCCATCTCCCCCATTACATGTCTACACACACTTAACCATCTGTGCTGTAGAAAGGGTGCACGGGACCCCAATTAACATTGATCATTGGAATATCAGGATCTGGCTTTCACTCACCCGGCAGCGAGGAGATGAGAAGAATTGGAATCCACATTGTTTTATCCACAGTGACAAGGGCAGCACTTTTCTGTCTGTCGCTCAGCTCTGAGCTCTCAGATACAACCGCATCTCTCAAATAGCAATGACTTAGAAGGGAACAGGACGTCAGATCGTGAACCACAGCGAGCCAGCAGCAGCTCGACACGATGTAGTGTGAAAGGCTCAGGGTTATATTTAGCAAATGGTTGGGTCAGATGATCACAGAGTCATACGTCACGGAAACAGGCCCATCTCCCCAACGCCTGAGACCAATGTGCTCCTCTAAGTTAGTCAAATTTGCCCACGCTCGACCCATATGTCCCCAAACCTTCCCTATCCATGGACCCGTCCAAGTACCCGTTACATGTTGTTATTGCAGCTGCTTCAGCCACTTCGTCAAGTATGATGTAACCGCGAGGATGGAGCGGCGGTTATTTCTGTACTCAGAGTCTGTTAACACTGAACAGTGGTGGAAATATTGACAGACAAAAAAATGCAGGAGCAACTCTGCGGGCCAGGCAGCACCTCTGGAGAAAATGGATAGATGACGTTTCGGGTCGGGACCCTTCATGTAAACAATGATACGTTGCATAAAATATGACATTTAGAAGAGTAAACACGTCTAAGATGTATACACTTCCGGATCATTCCCTCTTGATGATTTTGTAAATGGACCGGCAGATCAAAAATATAATAATTGGAACTTTTGTTTTCACATATTGCTGAAGTGATACACTTGGTGAAGTTAAAGCAAGGTAGAATATGCACGGTGAATTGAATTGTTAACTTGTCTTCTTCACAAGTGCTAATAAATTATCAGAGTTGTGGTCATGTACATTCCATTGGTTGATTTTGTACATCTGCTTGCAACGATTTCATTCTGCAGGAAACTAGTTGCATTATAATATAACCTAATATCTGCTGCGGGCTATCGTTCTGGTTGTGTTACTTTCAGGGGAACAGTACAGTTTATTCGAGTTGTGTACGTCAGTGGCATTGTTGTGTATCACGTGGCATCGGTGTACCACACTGATGTGTCCGCCACTGATGTTAGCTGAGCGCTGGCGACCCTCAGTAAATTATCTTCTGTTCGGAGCTATTTCCTGTTTACTTGCCCAACTAAAAACACTGCAGAGGGGAACCGACGATGCAGCAAAACAATTTAATCCTGTCTTCATTCGCCATTGACCCATGACTTCTGCAAACACTGCTCAGCAAACAGTGTTACACTGAACTGCTCGCAAGATGCGGTTCAGAGGTACGAATCTACACACTATTGTTTCAGCAGCGCGAGCAAAGTGTCAGCACTGCAGAACAATTCAGTGTAAAGGGAGAAGTGACTGTTTGATCATATTAGATTAAAGTACATTGCAAGTCAGCACCCACCGCTAAACACAACAGTGGCATCGACCCGAAATGTCACCCGTTCTTTCCCTCGAGTGATGCCGCCCTTCCCGCGGAGTTGCTCCAGTATTTTGTGTCTATCTGTGGCATCTCAGACCATTTATCTTTCGTTACCTGAGAGGCATTTTGGGATGTCCTGCAGTGGGGAAATGATCCAACTCAAGATCATTCCTCCCATTAGACCATTAACAAGCTTAATTTGAACGGGCCAGGCAGCATCAATGTGACCACAGAATCTGCAAGTATCTCTGGCTATTCAGCACCCCTCTGATATCTCTGACCTGGGGGTTTGTGAGTTCAAAGCAGTCTCTGGTCTCATTTCCGCGTCTCCCCGCTTACTGTGTGGAGAATATTTATCTTTGTCAGTGGGACATTTCAGCAATCCTTGAGTCTTTCCGAACTTTATGGCGGTTACTCTGTTATTGCAGGTCACCATTTTTTATTCGCAAACAACATCCTTCACAGTTCTTTCATGGGCGGGGTTACAGTCACGAGTCAGACTGAGGAAAGCAACACAATGTATGTGCAGTTTCACACCCCCGCGCTTTGCAAGCTGCAACTCACCAATTATGTTCTGCACAAGAATAGACTTTCATCTAGTTTAGTTTAGTTTGGAGATACAGCGAGGAAAAAGGCCCTTCGGCCAACCGCGTCCACACTGACCAGCAATCCCCGCACATTACACTACCCCCACACACTGGGGACGATTTACATTCATAGCAAGCCACTTAACCAACCGACATGTACGTCCTTGGAGATCTCGGAGAAAACACGATGTTATGGGGAGAACGTACAAACTCCGCACAGACAGCTCCGCAGTCGGGATCGAACCCGGGTCTTCGGCGCTGCAAGCGTTGTAAGGCAGCATGTCTACCGTTGCGCCACAGTGGCCATTATTTGCAGTCCTTTTAATCCTTTGCACGGTGGCAAAATGAACAACTCGTTGCAGCATTAAAATGTTTATCAATATTACGGTACTCAAAAGACGCGAACGTGAGGTGATATAGAACTCGTGTGAAAGGGTTGATTATTGGGTGACGTGGACTCGGTGGGCCAAATGGTCTGTATCCATGATGTATCTTTCAATCACTTAATCGAAAAAAAAATGTTGTACAGCATGCTGCGTAACTCAGCGGGACAGGTAGCATATCTGGATGAAAGGTATGGGTGACGTTTCGGGTCGAGACCCTTCTTCAGATTAAAGTCAGGGGAGAGAGATAAGGAATGGTAAGGTGTGAAAACGGGACAAAGGGTTTGCAGATCAAAGGAAAATGTAGAATAGGTCATTGTTAGCTGGGAGAAGGTAACAACAAAGTAATTAGAGATAAAATGTAGTCGGAGACAGTCAGACAGATCGGATAACTGGGAAAGGGGGGGGGGGGGTGGATTGAGAGGGAATGCAAGGGTTACTTGAAGTTAGAGAACTCAACGTTCACACAGCTGGGGGTATAACCAGCCCAAGCGAAATATGAGATGCAGTTCCTCCAATTTTAGCGGCAATTTACTCTGACAATGGAGGATGCCCAGGACAGAAATGTCAGCGTGGGAATGGGAGGGGGGCGTTAACGTGGTTAGCGACCGGGATATCAGGTAGGGGGCGGACTCAACGGAGGTGTTCAGCGAAACGATCGCCGAGAAACGAGAACAGGCGCTGGTTTCAGAAATCGTTTCGCTGAACACTGCAGCTCAGTCCGCCAAAACCTACCTGATCTATCTACAGATGCCGCCTACCACGCGAAGTTACACCAGCAATTTATGTCTATCTTCAGTGTTAACCAGCATCTGCAATTCCTTCCTACCTAAAAATTAGTTGCATATCGGCAATGAAATCTGCAGATGTTGGATGTGCTTAGCGCGTCAGTCAGCGTCTGTGCAGAGAAAAATAAGGCTAATAGTCAGAACAATGTCGTTGCATAATTTTGGTCTGATGGAATAGCATAGTCTGAAAGATTAATTGAATGCCTTCCCTAAACGCCTTTACTGTTTGGCAACAAGAGGAATATCCAGCAGTCTAATCAAAACAAATTAGACAAAGCGTGTATTGCCAACAACTATTTATTAAGAAGCATTCTGTTGCATTATTATTTATTAATCTGTGAAAAAAAATTCCAAGAAATTGTATGCATATAATATAGTTTAACAGTATAAAACTCTGAAGCAGCAGAAACCACGCAAAGGTTAAAACAATAGTTCGAAGCTGACGAAAGAAACCTTGGAAGAGGTGTCAAAAATTAAGCTGGTGCAAGCTAGGAACCTTCATTGTAATTCGTGGGTCGAGTGGCGAGGTTCTGAGTCATCGCGTCTCTGCAAAAGACAATGTGAAGTCATCAGACAGACTGACAGTGGGAACCACGCTTTATTTCGGACAGGATATTCCCTAGGACATTGAGGGACGTTAGTGTAGAAATAGCAGGGGCTATGACAGAAATATTTCAAATGTCATTAGAAACGGGAATAGTGCCGGAGGATTGGCGTGCTGCACATGTTGTTCCATTGTTTAAAAAGGGGTCTAAGAGTAATTATAGACCTGTTAGTTTGACGTCAGTGGTGGGCAAATTAATGGAAAGGATACTTAGAGATAATATATATAAGCATCTGGATAAACAGGGTCTGATTAGGAACAGTCAACATGGATTTGTGCCTGGAAGGTCATGTTTGACTAATCTTCTTGAATTTTTTGAAGAGGTTACTCGGGAAATTGATGAGGGTAAAGCAGTGGATGTTGTATATATGGACTTCAGTAAGGCCTTTGACAAGGTTCCTCATGGAAGGTTGGTTAAGAAGGTTCAATGGTTGGGTATTAATGGTGGAGTAGCAAGATGGATTCAACAGTCGCTGAATGGGAGATGCCAGAGAGTAATGGTGGATGGTTGTTTGTCAGGTTGGAGGCCAGTGACAAGTGGGGTGCCACAGGGATCTGTGTTGGGTCCACTGTTGTTTGTCATGTACATCAATGATCTGGATGATGGTGTGGTAAATTGGATTAGTAAGTATGCAGATGCTACTAAGATAGGTGGGGTTGTGGATAATGAAGTAGATTTTCAAAGTCTACAGAGAGATTTATGCCAGTTGGAAGAGTGGACTGAAAGATGGCAGATGGAGTTTAATGCTGATAAGTGTGAGGTGCTACATCTTGGCAGGACAAATCAAAATAGGACGTACATGGTAAATGGTAGGGAATTGAAGAATGCAGGTGAACAGAGGGATCTGGGAATAGCTGTGCACAGTTCCCTGAAAGTGGAATCTCATGTAGATAGGGTGGTAAAGAAAGCTTTTGGTGTGCTGGCCTTTATAAATCAGAGCATTGAGTATAGAAGTTGGGATGTAATGTTAAAATTGTACAAGGCATTGGTGAGGCCAATTCTGGAGTATGGGGTACAGTTTTGGTCGCCTAATTATAGGAAGGATGTCAACAAAATAGAGAGAGTACAGAGGAGATTTACTAGAATGTTGCCTGGGTTTCAGCAACTAAGTTACAGAGAAAGGTTGAACAAGTTAGGGCTTTATTCTTTGGAGCGCAGAAGGTTAAGGGGGGACTTGATAGAGGTCTTTAAAATGATGAGAGGGATAGACAGAGTTGACGTGGATAAGTTTTTCCCACTGAGAGTAGGGAAGATTCAAACAAGGGGACATGACTTGAGAATTAAGGGACAGGAGTTTAGGGGTAACATGAGGGGGAACTTCTTTACTCAGAGAGTGGTGGCTGTGTGGAATGAGCTTCCAGGGAAGGTGGTGGAGGCAGGTTCGATTTTATCATTTAAAAATAAATTGGATAGTTATATGGACGGGAAAGGAATGGAGGGTTATGGTCTGAGCGCAGTTATATGGGACTAGGGGAGAATACGTGTTCGGCACGGAATAGAAGGGTCGAGATGGCCTGTTTCCGTGCTGTAATTGTTATATGGTTATATGGTTATATGGTTATTTGTCCCGACCACTCCCAACACATTGCTGTCTGCAAGATGCTAATCCACGAATTAGCTAATCCACTGCCAACGAACCCACACCGGGCACAGAAATTCACCATGCACGTGTACAACCTGACAGAACCTCGTGATATCATCTACATAGAGATTTGGTTTAACTTCGGGATATGAAAACGTGCACGGTTTTTATTTCTGTCGATGGACAGCATATATGAAAGCATTAATGGAAACCGTTTGGAAACACTCGGCGAAGATAAGGGATTGCTTTGGACGAATCCCTTCTGGTGAATCTATGGATTTCATTGCCACAGGAGGCTGTGGAGGCCAAGTTAATTCACACCGGAGATGCTGCCTGTCCCGCTGAGCTACTCCAGCATTTTTGTATCTGTCCAAATCAATTGATATTTTTAAGGTGGAGATTTTCATTTTCTTGATAAATAAGGATGTCAATGGTTATGGGGAGAAGGCAGGTGGATGGGATCGAGTGAAGGATAGATCAGCCGTGATTGGGGGCGGATTAGATATGATGGGCTGAATGGCCTAATTCTGCTCCTATAATTTATGAACATGCTGACAATAAAACCTACCTTAGAGCCTCTTGTGAACACCGCGGTTGCGATACTCCAGATCACAAGCAGGAGAAAGAGCATCCAGCGCCCCACTTCCCATGAGATGTAACTGGGCAAAGGGCAAGAAATACGGAGTCAATGGGAGGAAACGAGACGGTTTATCTTTGAAGCATTTACCTGTTATTTGCTTCATAATATTGGTGAAGTGGAGCGGGGCGAAGCGGCAGCGTCAGTGGAGACCATCTTTGTAAAAGAACGGGTGTTGGACTGGGGGGAGGTGGGGGGGGGGGGGGGGGGGGGGGGGGGGGGGGGGACGACAACATATGATCACCAATTGTTGACGTCATTGTTTGGGCATGGCTACAAGAATGAGAGACTACGCGGTTAAATGGATTCAGAGAAGACAGATAAATAAGTCATGAGATGGGACAGTGAATACAAAACAGATGGGCACAAAATGTTGGAGAAACAGCGGGAGAGGCAGCGTTTCTCTGGAGAGAAGGAATGCGTGAAGTTCCGGGTCGAGACCCTTCTTCAGACTGAGAGTCACGGGAGAGGGAAATTGGGGATGTGGAAGGATACAAAGAACAGTGTGATACCCTGGAAGAAAGAAAATGCAGCTGCAAGGAATATTATTAAAAAAATCCATTTAGATAGACAGGAATAATAAAAACGGATCAATTCCAATGGTGGAAGGGAGATGGGGCAATACAAATGGAAACAGATGAGGCCAATTCATAAAATAAATTTTAAAATAATTATGCTTAATCTCACACCCTGGATACTTCGTGGATCAACGCGGTAGGTGTGTGGATGGAGGAATTGTGTTCGAAAAATCGGTTAAAGGTTCGCTCATAACGGCATGGCTTTCATGAACATTTGCTAACGCAAGTATAACACAAGAGTGTGATAGAAAGTCAGATATATTTCAATTGTGATAAGATAAACAAAAAAATGTTCCCACTTTCATGACTATATTATGATTGAATATTTAATGGTTTCAAGTATCAACGAGTAAGAGAGAGTCAGTTAACTCATTTTGCTGTATTCGGATGAGGTGAGTGATGGAGCAGTCATGTTGAATACTGCAGGGAGCGCTCTCTGAAAAGCATCAAATGGAGGAACTTGTTTCATACAGAGAGTGGTGAATCTCTGGAACTCTCTGCCACAGAGGGTAGTTGAGGCCAGTTCATTGGCTATATTTAAGAGGGAGTTAGATGTGGCCATTGTGGCTAAAGGGATCAGAGGGTATGGAGAGAATGCAGGTACGGGATACTGAGTTGGGTGATCAGCCATGATCATATTGAATGGCGGTGCAGGCTCGAAGGGCCGAATGGCCTACTCCTTTACCTAATTTCTATGTTCCTATGTACTCAACTCCTCTTGTTATTAAGGTCAACATGCCACTAGCTTTCTTCACTGCCTACTGCACCTGCATGCTTTCAGGGAGTGATGAACAAGGACCCCCCAGATCTCTTTGTACTTCCCCGTTTCCCAACCTGACACCATTCAGATAATAATTTGCCTTCCTGCTTTTGCTACTAAAGTGGATAACCTCAAATGTATCCACATTAAACTTCATCTGCCATGCACCTGCCCACTCACCCACTCACCACTCACCCACTCACCACTCGCTCACTCACCACCCAACTCCAGGTCGCTTACCGGAGAGCGTTACGAGCGTGAAAACGCACACCGCCAGAATCGGGGACAATTTCTTCACAGCTGTGATCAGGCATCTGAATCATCCTACCACAACCAGAGATCTGTCCTGAATTCCCATCTACCTCTTTGATGTACCTCGGACTACCGTTGATCGGACTTTGCTGGCTTTACCTTACACTAAACGTTATTTCATTTTCATGTATCTATGCTCTGTAAGAGGATCGATTGTAATCCTGTATTGTCTTTCTGCTGGAGACGTCAAGTCAATCGCTGCGAAACGTACCGTCAGATACTTCGAGATAAACGTTAAATATTGGATGGTCGGCAGATGTTGTAATTCCACAGCTGTACCATCCTGTATCTCCAGAGTGAAGATCCTCCACAGTCACAGTAAATATTCCTCGTGCCGGGTTATCTGTGATTGACACTCTTCCACTCCGTCCGTGTTGCCCATTTGTTTCCACTAAAACTCTACACGGGCGACTCCTCCCACGGCACCAGTATTTTGTGTGTGAGCGGTACTCTGCTGCATAATGACAATCGATTGTGATCGTTCTTCCCACAACTCCTCTGTCATCCCACTTTGCCCACAGTGCACCTGAAACTGAGCGGAGAAACTTTCAGATGGAGAGCAAATTAACTGTTTAATGGAAATAGATACACTTTGAAGGTTACATGAAAGAAAACTTAAAACGTTCCATGATGTGTCATATTGCTTCACGGCCAATGTCTCCGGTCTTAAGTGCAGGCAGTGCTGTGATTGTACCAGTCGTGTCAGTGTTCTGTCCCCGGGTCAGTACAATTAGGGTTCACTTCCCACTCCAGATCCCTGAGCAGAAACTGCGCTGGGATCGCAGTGCGGTACTGAGGGAGCGCGGCAGTGTTGCAGGAGCTGCCTTTCAACAATCCCAGTCGGTGCCCGGCCTCTCACCCTACAGAAATACCCCACTTAGCTATTTCCTTGGCGGTGCCTCCGGTTGCGCTGCCAACATTCATCTCTCAACCGACACTGGGCCGGACCCGTGTTTTTTTAAATTATCAAATAATGCATTCAATTATTAAAGATAATATTTACAATACAATAAAAGAAGAACCCAGCACCACAATACAAGACAAACAAATATACTAAATAAACGACTATACAACTATGTTACAATACTAGTCAAGGATGTATTCAACCACAGGTGCTGCCCAGATGTCCTGGAAATCCCCCAGGTGCCCGTGGACAGCGCCTGGTCATTCTCATAGTCCCACCCGGACGCGGAAGCCGACCCGTGTTTTGACATTCACCGCCGCCACTGCCTTTACAACGCCCTGACTGAGGACAGAGGGCGGACGAGTTACAAAAAAAGCGGGTCCCTTACCGGAGAGCGTTACTAGCGTGACAACGCACACCGCCAGATTCGGGGAAAGTTTTTTCACAGCTGTTATCAGACATCGGAATCATCCTCCCATAACCAGAGAGCAGTGCTGAACTGTCTACCTCTTTGGTGACCCTCGGACTACCCTTAATCGGACTTTGCTGGCTTTACCTTACACTAAACGTTATTTCCCATTCATGTATCTATGCACTGTAAGATGATCGACTGTAATCGTGTATCTGGCAGTTTAGCACGCAACAAAAATATTTTCTCTTTATCTCGGTACACGTGACAATAAACTGAATTTGAATTTCAGCACGACTGGGCCGAGGATGCGAGAGCGGATTGAGAGAGAGAGTTGGGGGTTGGTGAACAGAACGAGGACAGTGGTACAGTCTCAGACTCCGAAGAATTGTTGGGTTTGCGACAGAGTTGAGTTGGACAAATGCAGGGAATATTTGAACTGACACAATGAGTCCACAATCCTGACTTCCACCGCAGTTGTAAACACATTTTGTTAGTGTAGAATTAACTTCCTGGTGATGTTGGAACCTCTGTTCTTCGGTCCGGGTGTCTTGGAGTATCTGCTCCAAATTAATTTGCTATTTTATGCCTATAAACTATCATCAGGATGCAATGATACCACGTGTTAACGGTGCTTAAACCACGAACATTGTCTAGATATTCAAATGTGATTTCAGATCCATCACCACAATGCACTGAGTTCCATCTCCCCCATTACATGTCTACACACACTTAACCATCTCTGCCGTAGAAAGGGTGCACGGGACCCCAAATAACATTGATCATTGGAATATCAGGATCTGGCTTTCACTCACCCGGCAGCGAGGAGATGAGAAGAATGGGAATCCACATTGTTTTATCCACAGTGACAAGGCCAGCACTTGCCTGCCTGTTGCTCAGCTCTGAGCTCTCAGATACAACCGCAACTCTCAAATAGCAATTACAAGAAGGGACCAGGACGTCAGATCCTGAACCACAGCGAGCCAGCAGCAGCTCGACACGTTGCAGTGTGAAAGGCTCTGGGTTATATTTAACAAATTGTTGGGTCATATGATCACGGAAACAGGCCCTTCTCGCCATCGCGTGAGACCAATATGCTCATCTAAGTTAATCAAATTTGCCCACGCTCGACCCATATCTCCCCAAGCCTTCCCTATCCATGGACCTGTCCAAGTCCCCATTACATGTTGTTATTGCAGCTGCTTCAACCACTTCGTCAAGTGTGATGTATCCAGAAGGATGGAGCGGCGGTCATCTCTGTACTCGGAGTCTGTTAGCACTGAACAATGGGGGAAATAATGATAGACACAAAATGCAGGAGCAACTCTGCGGGCCAGGCAGCACCTCTGGAGAAAGTGGATAGGTGACGTTTCGGGTCGGGACCTCTCGTGTAAACAATTAAACTATGGTTAAAGTATGACATTTAGAAGCGTAGAAACGTCTAAGATGTGTACGCTTCCGGATCATTCCCTCTTGATGATTATGTGGACCGGCAGATCAAAAATGTAATCATTGGAACTTTTTTTTCGCATATTGTTGTTGACAAGGGGCAAAACAGGAAGCTGGCGTTAGGAAGTAGGGGATTTTCGCCTGAAATCAGCTGAAGTTAATTGGAGTTTGACCCTCTTCTCATTGCTTCAACTATTCAATTCAAACTTTGAAACACTATTGGTATGATATTCATGTTTTGAAAATGACAATTAATGGTGTAGTGGACTGTGAAAAAGTTTGTCTAGAATTACCACAGGATGGAGATCAGCTGGGAAAGCGGGATGTGGAATGTAACTGGCATGTGTAATGTAACTCAAACAAGGGCGAAGTGATACACTTAGTGAAGTTAAAGCAAGGATGAATCTGCACGGTGAATTCAATTATTAACTTGTATACGTTGCCATTCAGATCTACTAAATTATCAGAGTTATGCTCATGTACATTCCATTGGCTGACTTTGTACATCTGCTTGCAACGATTTCATTTTGTAGGCAACCAGTTGCATTATAATATAATCTAATATCTGCTGCGGGCTATCGTTCTGGGTGTGTTACTTTCAGGGGAACAGTGCAGTTTATTCGAGTTGTGTACATCAATGGCAATGTTGTGCATCACGTGGTATGGGTGTAACACACTGATGTGTCCGCCACTGATGTTAGCTGAGCGTTGACGACCCTTTGTAAAGGATCTTGTGTTAAGAGCTATTTCCTGTTTACTTGCCCAACTAAAACACTGCAGAGGGGAACCGACGATGTAGCAAAACAATTTAATTCTGTCTTCATTCGCCTTTGACCCATGACTTCTGCAAACACTTCTCAGCAAACAGTGTTACACCGAGGTGCTCGCAAGCTGCTGTTCAGAGATACGAATCTACACACCTGTGTTTCAGCAGCGCGAACAAAGTGTCAGCACTGCTGAACAATTCAGTGTAAAGAAATAAATGATTGTTTGAAAATATTAGATTAAAGTACATTCCAAGCAGGCGAATGGTATGTTAGCATTCATAGCAAAAGGATTTGAGTATAGGAGCAGGGAGGTTCTACTGCAGTTGTACAGGGTCTTGGAGAGACCACACCTGGAGTATTGCGTACGGTTTTGGTCTCCTAATCTGAGGAAATACATTCTTGCCATAGAGGGAGTACAGAGAAGGTTCACCAGACTGATTCCTGGGATGTCAGGACTTTCATATGAAGAAAGACTGGATAGACTCGGTTTGTACTCGCTAGAATTTAGAAGATTGAGGGGGGATCTTATAGAAACTTACAAAATTCTTAAGGGGTTGGACAGGCAAGATACAGGAAGATTGTTCCAGATGTTGGGGAAGTCCAGAACAAGGGGTCACAGTTTAAGGATAAGGGGGAAATCTTTTAGGACCGAGATGAGCAAAACGTTTTTCACACAGAGAGTGGTGAATCTCTGGAATTCTCTCCCGCAGAAGGTAGTTGAGGCCAGTTAATTTCACTGTATTTAAGAGGGAGTTAGATGTGGCCCTTGTGGCTAAAGGGATCAGGGGGTATGGAGAGAAGGCAGGTACAGGATACTGAGTTGGATGATCAGCCATGATCATATTGAATGGCGGTGCAGGCTCGAAGGGCCGAATGGCCTACCCCTGCACCTATTTGCTATGTTTCTATGTTTCCTCGTCTCCCCGCTTACTGCTCTTTCAAGCTGCAACCCAACCAGTTTGTTCTGCACAAGAATGGACTTTTCACTAGTTTAGTTTAGAATACAGCGCGGAAACAGGCCCTTCGGCCCACCGAGTCCACACGATCCCGTTGCGCAACCGTGGGTATTATGTAAACTAGTTTAGTTTAGTTTAGTTTAGTTCAGTGTGCCGAAGTGCCTGTTTCCACGCTGCAGCCATAAACTAATCTGAAGGGAGCAATTTCACTTGAGAGGAGTATTGCTTGGGATGAAACATTACAGTGATGGGGAGGGGTTGGATAAGGGTTTTATAAAATTCCATGCAGAACAGGTGAGGAAAGGGGGACCTATTACAGGTGTGCAAAACTTTGAGCAGCAAATATAGGGTATTTTTGGAACGTTTTGCACGGCAGATATGTGTAAAATTGGAGAACATTTGGTTAAGTTAAGGAGCAGGATGTTTCAAGGGTATCAAGAAATATCTTTAAACCTAGAAGATAGAGGTACCTGGATTGCCACAATGGTCGAGGTGCTGGTAAATGAGATTAGTATCGATGGTACTGAATGGTCAACATTAACACAGTGGACCAAATCTGATACCGCCGTCCAGGAGTTAACTGTGGCCACATTTACTACTAATATATTCCCTTACCATATCTGAGTGCGCTCCCGCGGAGATGATGGTGGAAAGTAAAAGTGCTTGGACTGATAATACTGCAAACCTAGTTTAAAGGTGTGTAAACAGAAGATGTTCTAGCCAGGAAGCTGGCCTGTATCTGCACTGGGAGATCTATTTCTGGAGCCCAGCAACCAGACCTCCCCAACCTCACCTACACTTCTTCCCCCAAATCCCTCCACTACTTACCAGTGACGTTGATTTCCACCAGAAAACTGCAGGGCACGTCACTGCTGGAGATGCACACGTTGGCCATTTCACTGGATTTTTGTTCCATTATTATATGAGGTTGTGGAATAATATTGATGGTGCTGGTATTTGAAGGATTGACAATGTAGATTCAGGATATTGTTTTCTGAGATCTTGGAATCCACAGGTGGGTTATATTCATACCAGGTGTGGTTACTGGGAAGGGATCGCGGGCAGACTCACGGGATACTGTCACCGAGCCCCCTGGCGACAAAAATCCAAGCACAGGAACAGACAGGGGTTCTACGGGAAAGGAGCATACAGTCAGACACTGAGGGAACATCTGAAAATGAGACCTTCTACAATTTTCACCTCATCTGTATCTCAGCCAGAGCCACCAGGTTGAAATCTTCCATATGGTCCAGAGCCATACAGCGTAGAAACAGGCCCTTCCGCCCAAATTGCCCGCGCTGACCAACACACCCCATCTACACTAGTTCTACCAGCCCGTGCTTGGCCCTTAACGGTCTAAACCTATCTTATTCGTGAACCTGCCCAAATGTTTCATAAACGTTGCGATCGTACCTGCCTCAACTACCTCCGTCAGTAGCTCATTTCATATACCAACCAACCTTTGTGTAAAAAAGTTACTCCCCAGGATCTTGTTATATCATTACCCCTTCAACTTAAAACAATGTCCTCTGGTTCTCGATTCGCCTACTCCGGGCAAATGGCTCTGTGCATTTACTTGATTTATTCCTCGTATGATTGTGTTCACTTCCATAAGATCACCCCTCATCCTCCTGCACTCCGAGGAATAAAGTCCTAGCCTGATCAACCTTTCCCTCTGGGCCAGGCCCTCAAGTCTTGGCAACATTCTTGTTAATATTCTCTGCACCCTTTCCAAAGTGACATCTTTCCTATAACATGTTGAATAAAACTGAACAGATATCAGACAAATCATCAGGCAAAAGATCTTTTCCTCGCATGATTGTGTGCCTGCCAAACATCATCGCTCATCCTACTGCGCTCCAAGAAATAAAGCCACAGCCTGCTCATCACAGTTGAGGTCAGTCCCTCAAGCCATCGCAACATTCTTGTAAGTCTTTTCGGCACCGTATCCAAATTGACACCGTCATTCCTTTAACATGGTGATTAAAATTGACTACAAATCAGACAATTCATCAGACAAATCTTGGGTCTCTTTAATATATTTCAGGAAGTGCCAGCAGGAAAAGGGAGCATCGTTTATGCAACACTGTCGGACATTCAAAGCAACAAGGAAGCTGCCCATTTGGCTAATCAAAATCAAACTGTATCTACCGGAGTGGAATTTCAAAGGAAATCGACAGGGGCTCACTCCAGTAAAGATGAGGACAATGTCACCCACTCAGATGTTACATTTCAAAGCCACAGTTAAATTACCCATCAGAAAACTACTTCTCCTAACAATCTATTTACTAGATTTTTTTTCATCTCAGATTCTCTCCATCCTCCCAATTGCCAGAACTGCTGTCGTCGGGATGACGTCGGGAAGAAAAGGAAATACATTCTGCAGCTTGACCTCAGAGAACTCGGAAGAAATCTGAAAAGCAGGATCTCCAGGGTGGTTATCTCTGGTTTGCTTCCAGTTCCTCGTGCTGGTGAGGGCAGGAACAGGGAGATAGACAATCTCGCAGGGATTTAGATTCTTAGACCACTGCAACCTGTTTTGGGGGAAATGTGAATTATATAAAAACGGCGGGTTGCACCTTAACAGGAGGGGGATCAGCATGCTGGCAAGCAGGTTTGCAACTGCTATACATAGACACATAGAAAATAGGTGCAGAAGTAGGCCATTAGGCCCTTCGAGCCTGCACCGCCATTCAATATGATCATGGCTGATCATCCAACTCAGTATCCCGTAGCTGCCTTCTCTCCATACCCCCTGATCCCTTTAGCCACAAGGACCACATTTAACTCCCACTTAAATATAGCCAATGAACTGGCCTCAACTACCCTCTGTGGCAGAGAATTCCACAGATTCACCACTCTGTGTGAAAACTGTTTTTCTCATCTCGGTCCTAAAAGACTTGCCCCTTATCCTTAAACTGTGACCTCTTGTTCTGGACTTCCCCAAAATCGGGAACAATCTTCCTGCATCTAGCCTGTCCAACCCCTTAAGAATTTTGTAAGTTTCTATAAGATACGGGTGGGTTTAAACTAAATCGCATGCTTTCAAGAGAGAGTTAGATGGAGCTCTTAAAGATTACGGAGTCAGTGGATATGGGGAAAAGACAGGAACGGGGTACTGAATGTGAATGATCAGCCATGATCACGGTGAATGGCGGTGCGGGCTCGAAGGGCCGAATGGCCTACTCCTGCACCTATTGTCTATTGTCTATTGTCTATTTTCTTTCACATCTTTTGTTTTATAAAGCTGCGACCAGAACTGTGCACCAGACTACCATATGTTACCTAACAAATGTTTTGTGCGGGTGCCAAGATATCAAGTCACTCATTGAGAAACCCACCTTCAGATACTTGGAGATGTAATTGAAATGTTGGTTCGCCAGGTGTAGTAATTCCACATCTGTACCATCCTGTATCTCCAGAGTGAAGACCCTCCACAGTCACAGTAAATATTCCTCGTGCCGGGTTATCTGTGATTGACACTCTTCCGCTCTGTCCATGTTCCCCATTTGTTTCCACTACATGTGTACACTGGCGACTTGTCCCAGGGCACCAGTATTTTGTGTGTGAGCGGTACACTGCTGCACAGTGACAATCGATTGTGATCGCTCTTCCCAGAACCCCTCTTACTTCGCTCTCCGCCCACGGTGCACCTGAAACTGAAGGAAACACATTTCATAAATAGAAGAGCAAAATTAACCTTTCACAAACATATACATTATAGTATACATCAATGTGTACAGGGGAGTCCGCCCAATCATTTTCGTAACCTGTGTTGAATTCAACCTAGATTGCGATGAGAGACAGCTACTGTACACCGTCCCTTACCACAAGCACATGTCGTTCCAAAGCGCTTCCCATCCATTGTGGGTGTGAATGGTGAAGAATGATGCATTGATGCCTGTTGCAATTGGAAGGCGCTGTCTGGGGAGTCTTGGTGAGTTGCTGCAGTGCATCGTGCAGATGGTGCAAACTGCTGCTGCTCTGCATCAGCGGGGGAGGTTGAGGATGGGGTGTTTATCAAGCGCGATTCTGGGTCAAGACAGACGAAGCACAAGTGTTCAGCGAAACTGTGGCCTATGCTTTGCTTGGCCTCGCTGATGTAAACCATTCACACTCGCTTCTGGATTTCTCCTCTGTGCGCCTCCACACCCACTGGGAGCTACATTTCCAAACTCACTTTGACAAAAGTAAGGGTTATACTTTATCGAGTGACGGGCAGGAAGATTCACTTTAATTTTGATAGATTACTGGAGTTCCACCAGAGATTCACACAAATTAATACGTTTTTAATCCTGCCATGATCATGACATTGTTTTTAATCCTGCCATGATCATGAAACCCATGCGGACACAAGCAGACCGTACAAACTCCATACAGACAGCACCCAAGGTCAGGATCGAACCCGGGACTCGGATGCTGTGAGGCAGCGGCTCTACCTGTTGTGCCAATGTGTGATTGTCTCAGATATCTTTCAACTTTCCTTGCAAGCAAGAACAAGGATTGAACCATGGTTAGCAGCATGGGAGCTGCATGCTTGCAAACCGGCAAGCTAAGTGTAGATTTAAGTCTATGGTACTTCCTCCCCGATGGTTTTGCAAGCCGACTGTTGCATTGCGTTGCATTGTGTTGCACAACCACAGAGCTACTCAAGGCAGCTGTGCTCTGGACAAAACTGTTATCCATCTACTTCTGCAGTATGCAATTGGCAAGAAAACGTTATAGATACAGCATGGAAACAGGCTCTTCGGCCCACCGAATCTGCGCCAACCAGTGTTCACCCCGGATACAAATTACTGTGCAATTTAACCTACAGACCTGTATGTCTTTGGTGTGTGGGAGGAAACCGGAACACCGCGAGAAAACCCATGCGGACACAAGGAGAACGTACAAACTCCATACAGACAGCACCCGAGTCCAGCATCGAACCTGGGTCTCAGGCGCTGTTAGATAGCAGCTCTACTGCTGTGCCACTGTGTTCCACCTACTGACCTGCCAGGGCAATGTGTTCCCCCTGAGCTAACATTCTTATACCTTCGATTGTCCAGCATCTGCAGTTCCTCCTTAAACATTCTTATACTCTGCATGTTCTTGCTGAATTCTTGAGAACCAGAGGACATAGTTTGAGAACTAGAGACATAGGTTTAAGGTGAGGGGGAAAGATTTAATAGGAACATGAGGGAAGCTGGACAGGATAGGTTTACAGAGATATGGGCCAAATTTCTTTAGTCAGAGGGTTGTGAGTTTGTAGAATTTATTTCAACAAGCAACTGTGGAAGCCAATTCGATGGATATTTTTTAGGCAGAGATTGACAGATTCCTCATTAGTGTGGGAGTCAGGGGTTATGGGGAGAAGGCAGGTGAATGGAGTTGATAGGGGAATGTAGATCAGCCATGATTGAATGGCCGAGTGTAGTTGATGTGCCGAAAGGCCAAATTCTGCACTTAGAGCTTATGAACCTATGAACATTGTGTTTAAGAAGGAACTGCAGATGCTGGAAAATCGTAGGTATTCAAAAATGCTGGAGAAACTCAGCGGGTGCAGCAGCATCTATGGAGCAAAGAAATTAGGCAACGTTTCGGGCCGAAATCCTTCTTCAGATCAGTCTGAAGAAGGGTTTAGGCTCGAAACGTTGCCTAGTTCCTTCGCTCCATAGATGCTGCTGCACCCGCTGAGTTTCTCCAGCATTTTTGTGAGGTTATGAACATTGTTTGTTTGTGGGTTTCTGCTACAGTCATATTCTGAGAAAAGTAACACCAGTCCGAAGTAGGTCCCTGACCTGAAATGTCACTTGCCCATTTCCTTTCAGAGATGATGTTTGACCCACTATAGTGTTTTTTTGTTTATTTTGCTCAACTGCTCATATTAACAGGAAGCACGTTGACCACAGCAAGATGCAGCTCACACATTTGACTCAGACCACAATATTTATTTCCATCGCACGTTGGCATTTGATGTGTTTGTACATTGACTGGAAATGTGTTCAAAAAAAATAAATATGTATTGTAGGGTCAACAAATTAATGAACAAATATGTCAGGCCCCATTCGGTCCTTCATAACTACACTATGCATTAAACTCATAGTTTATCATTTATCATATCAATATCCAGTGCTAGTTCTATTTCCATAAATCGCGTAATAATTAAGAAACAATTGTTCACAGGCTAGATTGCATTTGAGTCATAGTCATACAACGCAGAAACAGGCCCTTCGGCCCAACTTACCCCTTCACACTGCGATTGGACAATTGAGCCAAGGAAAACCTCATCCCTTCACTTGCACTCTCCTGCTCAGTAAGAACTTTGCATATTTTGAACAGAGTACCTCGAGAGTTGGGAAGAGGTCCTGTAGCAATGCTGCTAAGACCAGAATTTCCAAATGGAACTTTCTTCTGCTACAGAAAATGTGATTTTTGGAAGTGTTTCTGTGGTCATGACAGTTGAATCTTCTTGGTTTAGAATCTCACCCAGAAATTTGCAGTTCAGGCAGTGATGTACTCTACCAGTTGGCACTGTGGTGCTCGTGGGTCATGTGCTCATGAACTGAGGAGGGACGTTGTAGACGGGAAAATTTCACGTGGACTCTGGGCTTGTTTTCAGAAAAAAATGTTTTATTACGAATTGGCCAACTTTGGTTACACATGTCATGGGGAAGATGCCCTCAGATACAAAGCATTCAGAGCCTTTTACACAACCACGTCTACATTACCTTCCTCCCCGAGCTTTACCTTGCATTCGCAGTGAGTAGAAAAGATAAAGGAATTCATGTATATTACTCTGTTGTGCTGCTGCAAGTCCATACTACATGACAATAAAACACACTTGACTCACTTTTTTCCTTCTAATAGGCTATAAAATCTGTGAATATTTCTGCAGTTCCACGCTACATTACTCCCCTCCATCTCCCCTTGGCTGCGCAGGATCCAGGGATGGGCTCACTAAGGATCATTTTATTTGCAACTGGTCACTGAGGCAGGTAAAATCCAGTCTAGACCAAGTTTCAGTGAGACCCCTTACCCAGGCTTGAGGATCATTTTACATCTTGGGCTTATCTGCCTTAGCCCATTATCCACTTGAACACATGTCCTTGCTTGATCCATTGCGCCTTTACGGACTTGAACCCACAATATTTTGGCCCAGAGACAATGAGTTGTGGTGTGCTTAGGCAGACACTTGCAAGTGATTATGATGGGAATGTTTAATTATTATCTTAATTTACCCAGACCCAACACTTCTTCGTCTGAATGTTCAATTAACCAACCCTTTGTCTATTATAACGATGTATCTCTTACCTCTGACTCTTGTGGGTCTCGGCAGGGAACCAGATAATCCTCAGTCGAGGGACCGGGGTTTCCTGGGAATTCGTTCGGGAGTTCAGACTTAATGGATCCGATAGTGCACTTTTCACTCCCCTCGAGGTTCGGAGCAGACAGCAGCCGCTTACTCAGTCATCGGAGATGGTCCCAGTGAGATCCTGCCGACTACGGCAATGTTAAATTTCTATCCGCGCTATCAAACAACAAACCCCATTGGTCACTTTAAGAATGTAACAAGTCCTGTTTATTACGCATGCGGGAGTGGGAGAGCGTCCACGAGTCTGTTTACATAATCGTTGCCCCTCGCGGTCCCACTCAATTATTCTTTGCACAGGCAGCATATGTATACATGAGTAGCACGGGTCTAGCTAATCACACAATCAGCACATTCGTGCACCGGTTCTGGTTGTTTAGAACAGATGTGTTTTTCTCTGCAGCACAACTTGGTATCAGGACTGTTCCATTTTTAGTTACAATACCTTTTGCAGTTCTGCAAAACCATTCATTAGTTAGCAATTCTAAGTAAGTAAAGCAGACTCACCACGCGCAACAAGCAATCTGTTACGTACACATTGACTCTTAAACCCCCATCCATAGTTTAAGAACCAGAGGACATAGGTTTAAGGTGAGGGGGGCAGATTTAATAGGAGCCTGAGGGAACCTGGACAGGATAGGTTTCCTTCGTCAGAGGGTGGTGAATCTGTGGAATTTATTTTAACAGACGGTTGTGGAAGCCAATCCAATGGATATTTCTGAGACAGAGATTGACAATTCCTGATCAGTGTGGGTGTCAGGGGTTCGAAGGAGAAGGCAGGAGAATAGGGAAGGGAGGGACAGATAGATCAGCCATGATTGAATCGTGGAGTAGACTTGAATGGCCGAAAGGTCTAATTATGCACTAAACACTTACTAACCTATGCACATTGTATGTTTGTGGGTTTCTGCGGCAGTCATATTCTGAGAAAAGTAACATCAGTCTGAAGTAGGGTCCTGACCTGAAATGTCATCTGCCCATTTCCATTCAGAGATGCTGCTAGACCCACTGAAGTTTTTTGTGTGTTTTGCTCAACTGCTCATATTGACAGGAAGCACGTTGACCACAGCAAGATGCAGCTCACACATTTGACTCAGAACACAATATTTATTTCCATCGCACGATGGCCTTTGATGTGTTTGTACATTGACTGGAAATGTGTTTTTAAAAATGTGTACTGTAGGGTGAACAAATTAATGAACACATATGTCAGCCACCACTAGGTCCTGCATAACTACACTATGCATTAAAACCATACCTTATCCTTTATCATGTCAATATCCAGTACTAGTTCTATTTCCTTGGATCCTTTAATATCTAAGAAACAATTATTCCCAGGCTAGGTTGTATTCGAGTCATAGATTCATACAACGAAGAAACAGGCCCTTCGGCCCTACTTACCACTCCTCACTACGTGCCATGGAAAACCTAATCCCTTCACCTGCACTCTCCTGCTCTGTAAGAACTTTGTATATTTCGAACAGAGTACATCTAGAGTTGAGAAGAGGTCCTGTAGCAATGCTTCTAAGACCAGCATTGCCAATCGAACTTATTTCTGCTGCATCTTGGGCATCTCTGCCTGAGCCAACTATCCACTTGAACCAATTTTCTTGCTTGATCCATTGCCCCTTTATGGACTTGAACACACAACATTTTGGCCCAGAGACAATGGGATGTGATGTGTTTAGGCTGACCCTTGCAAGGAATGATGATGGGAGGGTTGGGGAATTTGTGGGTGGAGGGAATGAGGGTGGGTATGAACGAATGGGAACCAATGCCATTTTATCATTTGTATGCATGATCTAGGCTCATTCATTATACTGGCGGATGAAAGAGATCGTAGAAGTGAGTGTAATTCGTAAGGTCATTTGTGATAGGAGTAGGCAATTTGACCCATCAAGGCTACTCCACCATTGAATCGTCGCTGATTTACCTCTCCCTCCTAACACCACTCTCCTGCCTTCTCCCCGTCACCCCTTACACCTGATGAATTGAACGAAACCGCTCAGAAGGTGTTTGACAAAGTATAGCTATAAAAAGATGCCGGTTTATCCAAAGACGAACCCAAAATGCTGGAGTAACTCAGATGGTCAAGAAATATCTCTGGTGAAAATTGATGGGTAACATTTTGGGTCAGGACCTTTCTACAGACCATATGAACATGGGTCCCAACTTCAAACATCACCTGTCTATTTTCTCCAGAGATGTTGCCTGACCTGTTGAGTTAGTCCAGCATTTTGTGTTCATCTTTGAAAACGTATAGGACAGATTAATGCAATGTAATCTAAATAGTGTGGTAAAGCAAGTGTTGCCAAATACTCACACCGAATTAAAAAATCTCTCCTAAGAAACGACAGAGGCATAGATTGACTCAGTGTTCTCTGGAGTCCCAGTAGAGTGGGGTTTCCGAATGCCCTTTGGGCAGTTGCGATGAAAATTGACATCTGCGTAGACGACAGCGTTTTCAGCCGCATGCTGCCTTGATCTCGACTTCCTTTGACAATTCACCACTGCATACGTGATTCCACCTTCATTGTTATCCAAATGGTCACCTGCCCTGTTGTTTTCCAGATTTGAATCAATGTGGTTCCCTTCCAACTGCCATTTCCTGAAATATAACAAAATCCCATTTTACAACCTAATAGATTTGAAAGGTCCTCAACAGATGTCTATTACAAAGTAGGTCTCAAACTGTTCAGTGTACAGAACAAGCCACGGCTGCTGTTTACAACACAAAGATAGCGCAGCACGGTGGAGCAGCGGTAGTGTTGCTGCCTGACAGCGCATACAACAGGTTTGTATTTTAGGTTAATTGGTTTGGTTTAATTGCAAATTGCTCCTAGTGTGTGTAGGATAGTGTTCGTGTGCGGGGTCACCAATCGGCGTGGGCTCGGTGGGCCAAAGGGCGTGTTTCTGCGCTGGATGTCTTAACTGGAGTGGACTGGTGTTGCTAAACGGCCTGTGTAAACACAGATAACTCAATATTATATATTCTTCATCACTCAGAAAATGTATATTTCACATTGTTACCTGGGTTTCATTGTTGTCTTCACCGTGTGATGTATTGTACTTGGATTCTGGAAAATATGTTGTCGAAAGAGCCATATCAGGAACAGGTTTAAACATCATTCATTCATATATTTCATTCATGTGTTCCATGTACCTTCTATATCTCTCGTTTCCCTTTCCCCTGACTCTCAGTCTGAAGAAGGGTCTCGACTCGAAACGTCACCTGTTCCCTTTCAAGAGTCAAGGGAGTTTTATTGTCATATGTCCCAGATAGAACAATGACAATCTTACTTGCTGCAGCACAATAGAATATGTAAACATAGTACATAACGGGAGAGAGAAAAAGGTTCAGTGTGTATATATACACATACACACATACTCAATCTGTTTATTTTATCCAGCTAAGCTGAGAACTACTATATTTGATGATTTTCTGTTGCGCTGCTGGCAAAATGTCGCTTCTGACCCGCTAATTGCTAGAGCATTTTATGTTTATCTTCAGTGTAAACCACCATCTGCAGTTCATTCCAACACACGAATGTTGTCACAACTTTATATTTAGGAGAACCCCAAAAGTACTGCAGTATATTTGCACGTACGGAGCAAGAATCTGCCCTCTTGTTCTGGTTACTTTATGTAATGTTCAGTATGGAACATATTCCCTGTGCTCTACCTATCCCTCCCTAAAGCTGCCTGAACCTACCTGATCTCCCGGTTGCTCAACACTTTAACACTCCCTCCCATTCCCACACTAAACTTTCTGTCCTAGGCCTCCGCCATTGTCAGAGTGAGACCCAACGCAAATTGAAGGAACAGCACCTCGTATTTCGCTTGGGCGGCTTACACCCCAGCTTGAGTTCCCTATCTTCAAGTAGCCCTTGCTTTACCTCTCCCTCCATTCCCCGCTCCTTCCCAGTTCTCTGACCAGTCTTACTGTCTCCGACTATATTTCATCTCTGTACTGTCATTCCCCTGACATCAGTCTGAAAAGGGGTTTCAACCCGAAACATCACACATCCCTTCTCTCCAGAGATGCTGCTTATTTCAGTCAGTTACTCCAGCATTTTGTGTCTATCGTCCTAACCGTATCTGCTCCAACAGGTTTTCGTAAGTTCATAAGTGATAGGAGTAGAATTAAGCTATTAGGCCCATCCATCTACTCCGCCATTCAATCATGGCGGATCTATCTCACCCTCCTAACCTCTTTCTCCTGCCTTCTCTCCATAATGCATGACACCTGTAGTAATCAAGAATCTGTCCATCTATGCCTTAAAAATATCTATTGACGCCCTTCACAGCCTTCTGCGGCAAAGATTTCCATAGATTTGCCACCCTCTAAAGAAATTCTTCCTCGTCTCCATCTTAAAGGATTGTCCTTTAATTCTGAAGTTATGCCCTCTGGTCCTAGATGGTCCCACTAGTGGAAACATCCACTCTACATCCATTCTATCCAGGCCTTTCACTATTTGATCTTTCAATGAGGTTTTCCCCTCTTTTTCATCTTTCCCTGTTGTATGATGGAACTTGGATCTGAAATGTTTACCTGTTTTACTTTCCACTAATGCTCTCTGACTGAGAAACAGCTCAGTGAACTTTCACATTTTCATCGGCGGTGGAGATAGTTGGCAGCTTCACGTTCATGGGCGTTCACATCTTGGATTCAATATGATCAGCCATGATCATATTGAATGGCGGTGCAGGCTCGAAGGGCCGAATGGCCTCCTCCTGCACCTAATTTCTATGTTTCTATGTCTATGTTTCTATTACCTGTCCAGGCTAGACCTGCCCTGCCTCAACTACCTCCTCTGGCAGTTCCTGCCATATACTCACCACCCTCTGTGTGGTGCAGGTATGTTGTACGCTGTCTATGTCCCTGTGAGGCTGCAGGCGTGATATTCATTGTAACTGTACTTCACCGTGCTTGTGCATGTGACAATAAACACGACTTAACCTGATTTGAAATACAACAGCTAATCACACAAAGCACATTCTAACAGCTGAGAGGATGAGAGTATCTATGTAAATCTTACTTCTACCTAGCCTCTTAGTTCTCACGCATCTCTGCCATTTCACACTCAGACATTTTCTGTACAGTAATGTTGAAATAACAGTTTTTGTCACCGAGTCACCATGATAGCATCAAACATGATAGCATTATTGATCTTTCATGCTTCCTGCTACATTTTATTACGTTAATGCAGGGCATTTGTTGATTAGAACAGAATTAAATCTCTTGACATTCTGCAAGGAACTCACACATGTATTGTGAAATTATTTAAGGGAAATCAGAAACTCACCCTTGGTTTCACGCTTTCGGTACCAAAAGAAGGTAATGATGAGAATCAGGAGAAGCACAGTGACACCAGACGCAACTATGTAAATGATCCTGTCAGACAGAGAAAAGGGAAGGGTGAGACATGGCTCATCATTGATTCTTGGCCTTCAGTAAAGAACAAAAGTCAAACATGTATATGGCACCTTTCATAATTTTTATGAAGTGTGCAACAAAGGAAATGAAGTGTAGAGTCTGTTTCAGTGGGTAATGCAGCAGCTAATCTGTTCACAGTAAGGTGACATTGACCAACGATCGTGAAACTGGTTGAAGAGCAATTGGGTCCAACCATTAAGGAACCCTACCTTCTCCTTCACTAAAAATGCATGGGAAATGTTACACTTTTATAGCAATGATTAGTTGAGTTGAGTTCAGCTGAGTTTGGTTTAGTTTAGTTTAAGTTAGTTTAATTAATTTTATTTTAGAGATACAACATGGAAACAGGACTTTCGGACCACCAAATCTGCGTCGACCAGCAATCACCATATATTATATCTACCCGAAACATTAGAGACAATTTACAGAAGCCAATTAACCTACAAACCTGCACGTCTTTGGAATGCGGGAAAAAACGGGAACATCAGGAGAACTCCCACGTGGTCACTGAGAGAACGAACAAACTCTGTACAGACGGCAACCGTAGTCAGGATCGTTCACAATCTCTGGGGCAGTAAGGCAGCAACTACATCACTGTCCCACCATGCCACAGTCATTGGAGTTTTCATATCTTACAGCTAGCACGCTACCCTCCCTCAGTACTGCAAAGGTGTGGTACCCGATGTACCCTAATATTTGCAGCTATCCTTGAAACCACCACTTTGTGAACACGGTTCTACAACCCTGTTCCAACCTCGGCGGAGAGAACACTATGCCAAAGAGAAAACAATGCACTTCTTTCAACAAATCTCACCCCAATGCCATTTACATCTCCATCTCCACCAACATTGGTTTGGACAGTGACTGCTCGTTTAGGGCTGTCTGGAATATGGAACATCTTCAACATATCTAGAAGGCGGCTCACCATGACCATCTCAAGGTCAGCAGTGTGACCTAACGTGCCTACCACACAGGGTCACGTTCTAGGTGGAGACACTTCCTGCTGTTGGAGTGACTGACATTGAGACTTTGACAAACTCCGCAAGTAGGTGTTTTAGCCCATATTTCACTATGCATTTTCCTTTCAGTACCACACCAGAGCAGGTCACAGCAAGGCAACGCAGCAATAGTTGTGTTTGGCAACTATACTCATCTCACACCATGGGATGAGGGTAGTGATGGAGAACTCATGGTGAATACCACAGGGAACGCCCTATAGAAACATGGAAAATAGGTGCAGGAGAATGCCATTCGCCCCTTTGAGTCAGCTCCGCCATACATTGTGATCATGGCTGATCGTCCCCAATCAATAACCCCTGCCAGCCTTCTCCCCATATCCCTTGATTCCACCAGCCCCTAGAGCTCTATCTAACAAGAGAGGGTTAGATACTTGACGCCGTACGTCACGCGCGAACTGCCCGCGGACTTCGCTCGAACTTCACGTCACTCACTCGACCTCCGCGCAGCCCCCGCTTCCAGTTTGGTCGCGCTTGCCGCATGTAGGTCGCATGCTGGTGGGACCGCCCCTCCACATCAGCAAGACAAAATGGTGACTGGACGATCGTTTCACTGAACACATACGCTCAGTCCGCCTGGGACTATATGATCTCCCAGTTGCTAAACTATTTAACTCCCCCTCCCATTCCCACACCGACTGTTCTATTCTGGGCTTTCTCCATTGCCAGAGTGAGGCCAACTGGAACTTGGAGGAACAGCGCCACACATTTCGCTTGGGCATCTTACAGCCAAGCGGCATAAATATTGATTTCTATAACTTCAAATAACCCTTGCATCCCTTCTCTCTCCGTCCGTCCCCCACC
Source organism: Amblyraja radiata (assembly GCF_010909765.2). Lineage (NCBI taxonomy): Eukaryota > Metazoa > Chordata > Chondrichthyes > Rajiformes > Rajidae > Amblyraja > Amblyraja radiata. The sequence goes on from NC_045979.1 coordinate 33,660,712, forward strand.
CTCGTCGTTGTACGAATTTCACTGTTGTCTTGTAGTGTCTCATTGTCTATACAACTCGGTTTCAACTAGCCCACAGCTAACAATGGATCGTTGCATTCATCATCGTTACTTGTGTTGCATATCTTTCATTCATTGTTTTATATATTTCTATATCACCGTCGATATCGCTCTCGTTTCCCTTTCCCCTGACTCTCACTCTGAAGAAGGGTCTCAACCCAAAACGTCACCTATCCCTTTTCTCCAGAGATGCTGTCTGACCTGACGAGTTACTCCAGTTGTTTGTGCCCATATTCAGTTTAAACCAGCATCTGCAGTTCCTTCCAACACAATGAAAGGCGAAATTTGCAGAACGCACATAGACGGCACCTAAGTTCAGGGTCTTGGCGTTGTGAGGCTGTGGTTCCACTGGCTGTGTCTGTGCATTCAGATCAATAATCGCAAAGGCCTTTAATGCCAGCGAACGGAGGAACCAACTTTCTCCCAATTAAAGCAATCCCAATCAAAACACCAGCAATTAGTACATGGCACCTTGCATTGGAAACAGAGTATTTTACCTTGATAAATCATTGGATCCTTTCGAAGTTTCACAAGAATATTCAAGTCCTGTTGGAACAAGGAAATAAAAATCAGTTTCACTGATTTTCACTTGCAGTTGAAGAAGAGAGCATGCTTGTCCGATGTAAGGAGTTTATAGTGTTAATAGACAGGGCAATGTTTCTCCAGTGTAAATTGCAGCAAATGGGAGATGCTTGCACAACTCAGGTACAACTCAGGTCGCCAACATTAGGGCGGCACAGCGGTAGAGTTGCTGCCTTACAGCGCCAGAGACCCGGGTTCAATCCTGACTACGGGTACTATCTGCACAGAGTTCGTATGTTCTCCCTGTGACCGCGTGGGGTTTATTCAAATGCTCCGGTTTTCTCCCACATTCTAAAGACGTGCGGGTTTTTAGGTTAATTGCCTTCTGTAAATTGTCCCTTGTTGAGTAGGATGGAATTGGTGCACCGGTGAAAGGCAGCTGCTTCCACCTGGTTTTCTAAACTAAACTAATGGAGGTGATTTCATGCGAGGGATAGTGCCTGGGATAAAACATTACAGTTCGAAGGAGAAGGCTGGATAGATAGGGATTTTAATCCATACAGGAAAAGAAGTGGGAACCAATTCAGCTGTGCAAAGCTATGAGGAACATAGATAGGGTACTTTGTGGGAAATCAGCACAGCAGATGTGCGTAGAAATGGGGAACATAAGGTTGGGTTAAGGAGTAGAATATTTGGAGGGTATATGAGCAAGAAGTATTTTTAAACTTAGATAGTGGAGGCACATGAATTGTCAAGTCTGAGAAGATTGTGGATGAGGGGCTGTTAAAATGGATTAGTGTCGATGGTTCTGAATGGTCAACATTAACACAGTGGACCAAAGCTGATACAGTCCTCGAGGAGTTATCTGTGGCCACATTTACGGATAATTTCTGTTCCCTTCCCATATTCGAGCGTCGGTCATGTGGAGATGAAGGAAAATGTAAGTGCTTGTACTGATGTCACTGCAAACCGTGTTGCTCATTTGTTTCCACTAAAACTCTACACGGGCGACTCCTCCCACGGCACCAGTATTTTGTGTGTGAGCGGTACTCTGCTGCATAGTGACAATCGATTGTGATCGTTCTTCCCACAACTCCTCTGTCATCCCACTTTGCCCACAGTGCACCTGAAACTGAGGGGAAAAACTTTCAGATGGAGGGAAAATTAACTGTTTAATGGAAATAGATACATTTTGAGGATTACATGAAAGAAAAACTTAAATAGTTCCATGGTGTGTCATATTGCTTCACGGCCAATGTCTCCGGTCTGAAGTGCAGGCAGTGCTGTTATTGTACCAGTTGTGTCAGTGTTCTGTCCCCGTGTCAGTACAATTCGGGTTCACTTCCCACTCCAGATCCCAGAGCAGAAACTGGGCTGGGATCGCAGTGCGGTACTGAGGGAGCGCGGCAGTGTTGCAGGAGCTGCCTTTCAACAATCCCAGGCGGTGCCCGGCCTATCACCCTACAGAAATACCCCACTTTGCTATTTCATTGGCGGTGCCGCCGTCTGCGCTGCCACCATTCATCTCTCAACCGACACCGGGCCGGACACGTGTTTTTTCTTTTTTAATTTTCAAATTTCGAATGTCCTCCCACTGCAGGTTACATGCTCAGTAGTATGACGTTTCCCCGAATTGACGATGAAGCCACGAGAGACTTGGGTGGTCCCATAACTGTTGCTGAGGTCCAAGCAGCCATCACATCGCTGCAAAGCGGAAAGTCACCCGGCCCTGACGCCTTCACTGTAGAATATTACAAAGCTTTCTCTGCTCTCCTCGCACCTGTCCTGAGAGATATGTACAATGAGGCGTTTTTACATCGTCGCCTACCGCCCACCTTGTCGTGGGCTACTATCTCCCTAATTCTTAAAAAGGAGAAAGATCCCCTGCTTTGTAGTAGCTATAGACCAATTTCACTCCTGAATGTGGACCTCAAAATCCTCTCTAAAGCGCTTGCGCTCCGTCTTCAACGAGTGATGCCTTCTATTATCTCGTTAGACCATACCAGGGTTCATACCAGTCCCACAATACTAGGCGTCTCCTTAACATCATCCATTCACCGAGTAGTGAGACCCCGGAGATAGTGGTCTCCCTCGACGCCGAAAAAGCTTTCGACAGGGTCGAGTGGAGGTACCTATATGAGGCGATGGACAGGTTTGGCCTCAGTAACAGTTTTATTCTTTGGGTCAGTCTATTATACTCGTCCCCGGTGGCCTCAGTACAAACAAACGGCACACTGTCGCCCCACTTCCCCGTTCAGAGAGGTACCAGACAGGGTTGCCCGTTATCACCACTCCTGTTTGCTGTCGCGATAGAACCCTTGGCGGTCTGGTTACGCTCAGAGAAGGGTTTTAAAGGTATTACACGGTTCGACACAACTCATAAAGTCTCATTGTATGCGGTTGACCTACTCCTGTACACCTCGAACCCAGTCAGCTCTCTCCCTGTGATTACGAATATTTTAGAACGGTTTGGTGCGTATTCTGGTTATAAACTTAACTACCAAAAGAGTGAGCTATTACCGATTAACTCATTGGCTAAGCAGCTCCCTCGTTCTTTAACCTCATTCAAATGGGCAGAGGACGGGTTTCGCTACATCGGCGTCTTTATCACAACACCCTTATCTGATATGTTCCGCACAAACTTTCTGCCTCTGGTTGAGAAAGCTGAAAGAGATTTTGACCGCTGGTCAGTTTTACAGCTGTCCCTCGCGGGCCGGATAAATCTGGTCAAGATGGTCGTCCTACCCAAATTCCTGTATCTTTTCCAGCACGTCCCTATACTTATCACTAAATCTTTTTTTGATAAATTAGAAAGGACAATATCTAAATTTTTATGGGGTAGCAAACCGGCTAGAATCCGAAAGGCGATACTGCAGTCTCCTAAGAGTGACGGCGGTTTGGCACTTCCTGACTTTAGGCGATGCTATTGGGCAGCTAACTTGCAAAAACTCCTGTATTGGATGAATGATGATTGCGACCACCTACCGACTTGGGTACACATGGAAAAGGCGAGTTCACATCTCCCGTTGCGGTCTGTCCTATGCTCCCAACTCCCCATTCCTATAACATCTGTGGGTGCAGGCCCAATTGCGTCCCTCTCGCTCAAGATATGGAGTCAACTCAGGAAAAACTTCGGTTTACAAGGCCCTTCCATCTTGACCCCACTGCTTAAAAACCACATCTTTAAACCTTCAAGTACAGACCACGCATTCAAAACCTGGCATAACAACGGTATCAGTAGTATCAAAAACCTATACAAGGATGGCATCTTTTCGTCTTTTGCGGAGCTCTCGTCCAACTATAGCCTCCCAAACTCCCACCGTTTTCGTTTTTTCCAGATTAGGGATTTTGTGAAGAAGACATTCCCCCATTTCCCAAATCGCCCCCCTGAAACCCTGACCGATATCATCTTAGCTTTAGATCCCAATCGGAAGAAATGCATCTCTGTTTTGTATAACTTGTTAGGGTCGGTTATATTGAAACCTCATACCTCATTAACAGCTGCGTGGGAGGGTGAGCTGAATACGAAACTAACAGACCTGCAATGGGACTCTGCCTTGGATTTGATCCATTCTTCAACCATATGTGCCCGTCATGGCCTAATCCAATGCAAAGTCCTTCACAAAATTCACTACACAAATGCAAGATTATCTACAATTTACCCCGCTGTTAGGGACACATGCAACAGATGTAATCAATCTCCTGCCATCCATAGCCATATGTTTTGGTCTTGCCCTAAGCTAGCAGCCTTTTGGAGGAGTGCTTTCGACTTGATAAGCAGAGCCTACGGCCAGACTATTCCTCCAAACCCACTGTCAGCCATTTACCGTACCCCTCCCAACACCAACCTCTCTGTTGCGGTGAAACGGGTCCTAGCTTTTACAACCTTGTTAGCCCGGAGACTGATCTTGCTTAACTGGAGGCTCACCTGCCCCCCGACACACGCCCGCTGGATTAAGGAGGTGCTTTACAATTTAAAGTTTGAAAAACTTAGGTTCTCCCTCAAAGGCTCTACAAAGACATTCCTAGATATATGGAACCCTTTCTTGGAACTTGTTAACTCTCTTAACTTGACCCCGGACTCGGAAGAGGACTGGGTGTTCTCCACCATTGTGCTGCTCTACTGCAGCTGCTCTCCCCTTAACCCCCCCCCCCCCTCCCCACACTTATTTATTTAATTACTTACTTATTTACTGTTATTAGTGACCCCTTTTAAAAAAAAATCTTTATTCTCATCTTTTATTTATTTATTTATCTATTTATTTTATATATATATATTTATTTATTTATATATTTTCAAATATTTTTTTTTTCTTTTTCTTTTTTAGCACTTTTTGTTTCGTTTATCTTACCATATTTGGGTGTATGTGTATGTATGTGAGTGTTGTTTGTCCCCGTTTGGTTCTGACCTGATTCGGGTGGGTTGAAGGTGGGTATGGGTAAGGGCTTTGAGGGTCGCTTAGATACTGTTGCACAATTATGCCTTGACTGTCACTGTTTGTTATCATTGTATGTATGCCAATTGCTGTGAAATTCAAATAAAAAGATTTAAATCAAATAATTTATTCAATTATTAAAAATAATATTCACAATACATTAAAACAAGAACCCAGCACCATAATACAAGACAAACAAATATACTAAATAATCTACTATACAACTATGTTACAATACTTGTCAAGGATGTATTCAACCCCAGGTGGTGCCCAGATGTCCCGGAAATCCCCCAGGTGCCCGTGGACAGCGCCTGGTCATTCTCTAATCCCACCCGGACGCGGAAAGCCGACCCGTGTTTAGACATTCACCGCCGCCAATGCCTTTACAACGACCTGACTGAGGACAGAGGGCGGACGAGTTACAATAAAGCGGGTCCATTACCGGAGAGCGTTACTAGCGTGACAACGCACACCGCCAGATTCGGGGAAAGTTTCTTCCCAGCTATTATAAGACATCGGAATCATCCTCCCATAACCAGAGAGCAGTGTTGAACTATCTACCTCTTTGGTGACCCTCGGGCTACCCTTGATCGGACTTTGCTGACCTTACCTTACACTAAACGCTATTTCCCATTCATGTATCTATGCGCTGTAAGAGGATCGATTGTAATCATGTATCTGGCAGGTTAGCACGCAACAAAAAGCTTTTCTCTGTAACTCGGTACACGTGACAATAAACTGAACTTGGATTTCAGCACGACTGGGCCGCAGATCCGAGAGCGGATGGAGAGAGAGTTGGGGGTGTGTGGATAGAGCGAGGACAGTGGTTCAGTCTCAGACTCCGGGGAATTGTTGGGTTTACGACAGAGTTGAGTTGGACAAATGCAGGGAATATTTGAACTGACACAATGAGTCCACAATCGTGACTTCCACCTCAGTTGAAAACACATTTTGTTTAGTAGAATTAACTTCCTGGTGATGTTGGTACCTTTATCCTTCGGTCCAGGTGTCCAGGAGTATCTGCTCCAAATTAATTTGCTATTTTATGCCTATAAACTATCATCAGGATGCAATTAGACCACGTGTTAACGGTGGTTAAACTACGAAAATTGTCTAGATATTCAAATGTGATTTCAGATCCATCACCACAATGCACTGAGTTCCATCTCCCCCATTACATGTCTACACACACTTAACCATCTGTGCTGTAGAAAGGGTGCACGGGACCCCAATTAACATTGATCATTGGAATATCAGGATCTGGCTTTCACTCACCCGGCAGCGAGGAGATGAGAAGAATTGGAATCCACATTGTTTTATCCACAGTGACAAGGGCAGCACTTTTCTGTCTGTCGCTCAGCTCTGAGCTCTCAGATACAACCGCATCTCTCAAATAGCAATGACTTAGAAGGGAACAGGACGTCAGATCGTGAACCACAGCGAGCCAGCAGCAGCTCGACACGATGTAGTGTGAAAGGCTCAGGGTTATATTTAGCAAATGGTTGGGTCAGATGATCACAGAGTCATACGTCACGGAAACAGGCCCAACTCCCCAACGCCTGAGACCAATGTGCTCCTCTAAGTTAGTCAAATTTGCCCACGCTCGACCCATATGTCCCCAAACCTTCCCTATCCATGGACCCGTCCAAGTACCCGTTACATGTTGTTATTGCAGCTGCTTCAGCCACTTCGTCAAGTATGATGTAACCGCGAGGATGGAGCGGCGGTTATTTCTGTACTCAGAGTCTGTTAACACTGAACAGTGGTGGAAATATTGACAGACAAAAAAATGCAGGAGCAACTCTGCGGGCCAGGCAGCACCTCTGGAGAAAATGGATAGATGACGTTTCGGGTCGGGACCCTTCATGTAAACAATGATACGTTGCATAAAATATGACATTTAGAAGAGTAAACACGTCTAAGATGTATACACTTCCGGATCATTCCCTCTTGATGATTTTGTAAATGGACCGGCAGATCAAAAATATAATAATTGGAACTTTTGTTTTCACATATTGCTGAAGTGATACACTTGGTGAAGTTAAAGCAAGGTAGAATATGCACGGTGAATTGAATTGTTAACTTGTCTTCTTCACAAGTGCTAATAAATTATCAGAGTTGTGGTCATGTACATTCCATTGGTTGATTTTGTACATCTGCTTGCATCGATTTCATTCTGCAGGAAACTAGTTGCATTATAATATAACCTAATATCTGCTGCGGGCTATCGTTCTGGTTGTGTTACTTTCAGGGGAACAGTACAGTTTATTCGGGTTGTGTACGTCAGTGGCATTGTTGTGTATCACGTGGCATCGGTGTACCACACTGATGTGTCCGCCACTGATGTTAGCTGAGCGCTGGCGACCCTCAGTAAATGATCTTCTGTTCGGAGCTATTTCCTGTTTACTTGCCCAACTAAAAACACTGCAGAGGGGAACCGACGATGCAGCAGAACAATTTAATCCTGCCTTCATTCGCCATTGACCCATGACTTCTGCAAACACTGCTCAGCAAACAGTGTTACACTGAACTGCTCGCAAGATGCGGTTCAGAGGTACGAATCTACACACTATTGTTTCAGCAGCGCGAGCAAAGTGTCAGCACTGCAGAACAATTCAGTGTAAAGGGAGAAGTGACTGTTTGATCATATTAGATTAAAGTACATTGCAAGTCAGCACCCACCGCTAAACACAACAGTGGCATCGAGCCGAAATGTCACCCGTTCTTTCCCTCGAGTGATGCCGCCCTTCCCGCGGAGTTGCTCCAGTATTTTGTGTCTATCTGTGGCATCTCAGACCATTTATCTCTCATTACCTGAGAGGCACTTTGGGATGTCCTGCAGTGGGGAAATGATCCAACTCAAGATCATTCCTCCCATTAGACCATTAACAAGCTCAAGTTGAACGGGCCAGGCAGCATCAATGTGACCACAGAATCTGCAAGTATCTGTGGCTATTCAGCACCCCTCTGATATCCCTGACCTGGGGGTTTGTGAGTTCAAAGCAGTCTCTGGTCTCATTTCCGCGTCTCCCCGCTTACTGTGTGGAGAATATTTATCTTTGTCAGTGGGACATTTTACCCAAAGCAATCTTTGAATCTTTCCGTACTTTATGGCGGTTACTCTGTGATTGCAGGTCACCATTTTGTATCCGCAAACAGCATCCTTCATAGTTCTTTCATGGGCGGGGTTACAGTCACGAGTCAGACTGAGGAAAGCAACACAATGTATTTGCAGTTTCACACCCCGCGCTTTGCAAGCTGCAACTCACCAATTTTGTTCTGCACAATAATAGACTTTCCTCTAGTTTAGTTTAGTTTAGTTTGGAGATACAGCGAGGAAAAAGGCCCTTTGGCCCACCGAGTCCACACTGACCAGCAATCCCGGCACATTACACTAACCCACACACACTGGGGACGATTTACATTTATAGCAAGCCAATTAACCAACCGACATGTACGTCCTTGGAGATTTCGGAGAAAACACGATGTTATGGGGAGAACGTACAAACTCCGCACAGACAGGTCCCGCAGTCGGGATCGGACCCGGGTCTTCGGCGCTGCAAGCGTTGTAAGGCAGCATCTCTACCGTTGCGCCACAGTGGCCATTATTTGTAGTCCTTTTAATCCTTTGCACGGTGGACAAATGAACAACTCGTTGCAGTATTACAATGTTTATCAATATTACGGCACTCAAAAGACGCGAACGTGGGGTGGTATAGAACTCGCGTGAAAGGGTTGATTACTGGTTGACGTGGACTCTGTGGGCCAAATGGTCTGTATCCATGCTGTATCTTTCAATCACTTAATCCGAAAAAAAAATGTTGTACAATATGCTGCGTAACTCAGCGGGACAGGTAGCATATCTGGATGAAAGGAATGGGTGACGTTTCGGGTCGAGACCCTTCAGATTAAAGTCAGGGGAGAGGGATTAGGATTGGTAAAGTGTTAAAACGGGACAAAGGGTATACTGATCAAAGGAAAATGTAGAATAGGTCATTAGGCTGGGAGAAGGTAACAACAAAGTAATTAGAGATAAAATGTAGTCGGAGACTGTTCGGATAACTGGGAAGGTGGTGGGGGGGTGGGGGTGGGGGTGGGGGGGGGGGGGGGGTTGGATTGAGAGGGAATGCAAGGGTTACTTGAAGTTAGAGAAGTTAACGTTCACACCGCGGGGGTGTAACCAGCCCAAGCGAAATATGAGGTGCAGTTCCTCCAATTTGTGCGGCAATTTACTCTGACAATGGAGGATGCCCAGGACAGGAATGTCAGTGTGGGAATGGGAGGGGGGAGTTAACGTGGTTAGCGACCGGGATATCAGGTAGGGGGCGGACTGAGCGGAGGAGTTCAGCAAAACGATCGCCGAGAAACGAGAACAAGCGCAGGCTCAGCAATCGTTTCGCTGAACACTGCCGCTCAACCCGCCTGAGTTACCCCAGCAATTTATGTGTATCTTCAGTTTAAACCAGCATCTGCAGTCCCTTCCTACCTAAAAATTAGTTGCAGATCGGAAATGAAATCCGCAGATGTTGGATGTGCTTAGCGCCTCAGTCAGCGTCTGTGCAGAGAAAAATAAGGCTAATAGTCAGAACAATGACGTTGCAAAATTTTGGTCTGATGGGATAGCATAGTCTGAATGATTAATTGAATGTCTTCCCTAAACGCCTTTAATGTTTGGCAACAAGATGAATATCCAGCAGTCTAATCAAAACAAATTAGACAAACCGTTTATTGACAACAACCATTTATTAAGAAGCATTCTGTTGCATTATTATTCATTAATCTGTGAAAAAAAAATCCAGGAAATTGTATGCATATAATATAGTTTAACAGAGTATAAAACTCTGATGCAGCAGAATCCTCGCAAAGGTTAAAACAATAGTTCGAAACTGACGAAAGAAACCTTGGAAGAGGTGGCAAAAATTAAGATGGTGCAAGCTAGGAGTCTTCATTGTAATTCGTGGGTCGAGTGGCGAGGTTCTGAGTCATCGCGTCTCTGCAAAAGACAATGTGAAGTCATCAGACAGACTGACAGTGGGAACCTCGCTTTATTTGTCCCGACCACTCCCAACACATTGCTGTCTGCAAAATGCTAATCCACGAATTAGCTAATCCACTGCCAACGAACCCACACCGGGGACAGAAATCCACCCTGCACGTGTACAACCTGACAGAAACTCGTGATATCATCTACATAGACATTTGGTTTAACTTCAGGATATGAAAACGTGCACGATTTTTATTTCTATCGATGGACAGGATATATGAAAGCATTAATGGAAACCGTTTGGTACACTCGGCGAAGAGAAGGGACTGCTTTGGTCGAATCCCTTCTGGTGAATCTAAGGATTTCATTGCTACAGGAGGCTGTGGAGGCTAAGTTAATTCACACCGGAGATGCTGCCTGTCCCGCTAAACTACTCCAGAATTTTTGTATCTGTCTAAATCAATTGATATTTTTAAGGCGGAGATTTTCATTTTCTTGATATATAAGGATGTCAATGGTTATGGGGAGAAGGCAGGTGAATGGGATCGAGTGAAGGATAGATACGCCGTGATTGAGGACCGATTAGATATGATGAGCTGAATGGCCTAATTCTGCTCCTATAATTTATGAACATGATGACAATAAAACCTACCTTAGAGCCTCTTGTGAGCACCGCGGTTGAGATACTCCAGATCACAAGCAGGAGAAAGAACATCCAGCGCCCCACTTTCCATGAGATGTAACTGGGCAAAGTGCAAGAAATACGGAGTCAATGGGAGGAAACGAGACGGTTAATCTTTGAAGCATTTACCTGTTATTTGCTTCATAATCTTGGTGAAGTGGAGCGGGGCGAAGCGGCAGCGTCAGTGGAGACCATCTTTGTAAAATAACGGGTGTTGGACTGGGGGGAGGTGGGGGGGGGGGGGGGGGGGGGGGGGACAACATATGATCACCAATTGTTGACGTCATTGTTGGGGCATGGCTACAAGACTGGGAATGAGAGACTACGCGGTTAAATGGATTCAGAGAAGACAGATAAATAAGTCATGAGATGGGGCAGTGAATACAAAACAGATGGACGCAAAATGTTGGAGAAACACAGCGGGAGAGGCAGCATCTCTCAGGAGAGAAGGAATACGTGAAGTTCCGGGTCGAGACCCTTCTTCAGACTGATAGTCACGGGAGAGGGAAACTGGGGATGTGGAAGGATACAAAGAAAAGTGTAATACTTTGGTAGAAAGAAAATGCAGCTGCAAGGAATATTATTTAAAAATCCATTTAGATAGACAGGAATAATAAAAACGGATCAATTCCAATGGTGGAAGGGAGATGGGGCAATAAAAATGGAAACAGATGAGGCCAATTCATAAAATAAATTTAAAAATAATTATGCTTAATCTCACACCCTGGATACTTCGTGGATCAACGCGGTAGGTGTGTGGATGGAGGAATTGTGTTCGAAAAATCGGTTAAAGGTTCGCTCATAACGGCATGGCTTTCATGAACATTTGCTAACGCAAGTATAACACAAGAGTGTGATAGAAAGTCAGATATATTTCAATTGTGATAAGATAAACAAAAAAATGTTCCCACATTCATGACTATATTATGATTGAATATTTAATGGTTTCAAGTATCAACGAGTAAGAGAGAGTCAGTTAACTCATTTTGCTTTATTCGGATGAGGTGAGTGATGGAGCAGTCATGTTGAATACTGCAGGGAGCGCTCTCTGAAAAGCATCAAATGGAGGAACTTGTTCTTATCATCCAAGCATGTACACAACACAATGAGATGTAAACCAGTGCGATTCCCCTTCTGATGAGTTAACTAATAACTGGTTTGTAAGTTATATTTATTTTATTAAAGAATATTTAATAGATACGTTTATATTTGGTGTCAGGCTTGAACCATGTACAACAATTGGTTATGCTTCGTGACATTTAGGTTCATTGGATCAAAGACCCATAGAGAAACACAGTATAGAAACAGGCCGTTTCCGTCAACTGCATTCACATGATTCCTGTGTCAATCTTATATTTATTTCCCCCACTTGCTCATCAACTACCACCCCCACCCCCACCCCACCCATTCTTCACAGATTCAGCCACTCTCATGTACACATGGGGCAATTTACAACTGGCTCATCTTTGGGAGCTGGGAGGAAACTGGAGCACTTGAATGAAACCAACACAATTAAAGGCAAAACATGCAGACCACGCACTGACAGCTCCTAATGAACCAATGTCGTGGCGTTGTGAGACTGTGGCTTTACATGGCTTTGCCACTGTGCATTGAGATCAACACTCTCACGCATTTAATGCCAGTGAAAGGAAGGCACAACTTTCTCCCAATTAAAGCATTCCCCAATCAAAACACCAGCAATTAGTACATTGTAACTTTCATTGGAAACAGAGCATTTTACCTTGCAGAGTAATTGGATGGTATCGAATTTTCACAGTAATATTCAAGACCTGTTGGAACAAGGAAATAAAAGTCAGTTTCACTGCTTTTCACTTGCAGTTTAACAAGTAGCTATGATTTTCCGATGCAAGGAGTTGATAGGCTTAACAGACAGGATAATGCTTCTTCAGTGTGATTTGCAGCAAATGGGAGATGTTATCATGACAAGCAGGCGTGCTGGTAACAACTCTGGCTCCAGGTGTAGATGGCACGGTGGCGCAGCGGTAGAGTAGTTGCTGCCTTACAGCCAGAGGCACGGATTCGATCCTGACCACGGATGCTGTCTGCACGGAATTTGTACATCCTCCCTGTGACCGCGTGGGGTTTCTACAAGTGCTCCAGTTTCCCCACAGTCTGAACTCTTGCAAGTTTGTTGGTTAATTGGCTTCTGTAAATTGTCCCCATGGAACTAGTGTACTGGTGATTACTGGACGTTGTGTACTCAGTGGGCCGAAGAACCGGCTTCCACGATGTATCCACAAACTAATCAAAAGGGTCCAATTTCACTTGAGAGGAGTATTGCTTGGGATGAAACATTACAGTGATGGTGAGGGGTTGGATAGAGGGTTTTATAAAATTCCATGCAGAACAGGTGAGGAAGGGGGGACCTATTACAGGTGTGCAAAACTATGAGCAGCATAGACAGGGTATTTTTGGAACATTTTACATGACAGATATGTGTAAAAGTGGAGAACATATGGTTAGGTTAAGGAGCAGGATGTTTGAAGGGTATAAATAAATATTTTTAAACCGAGAAGATAGAGGTACCTGAATTGCCTCAATGGACGCGGTGCTGGTAAGTGGGATGAGTATTGATATTACTGAATGGTCAACATTAACACAGTGGCCCAAATGTGATACCGTCGTCTAGGAGTTAACTGTGGCCACATTTACTGATGATTTCTGATCCCTTCACATATTTGAGTGTCGGTCATGTGGAGATGATGGAAAGTGAAAATGCTTGGACTGATGTCACTGCAAACCTAGTTTAAAGCTGTGTAAACATAAGAGGCAGTTCTAGCCGGGAAGCTGGCCTACACCAGCACTGGAAAATCTATTTCTGGAGCCCAGCAACCAAGTATTGACAAATGGGCCATAATTCCATTATTTTAATCTTGATAAGTTAATTATATAACGTGCATGGATTTCAGGGTGTCGGGGGTTATGGGGAGAAGGCAGGAGAATGGGGTGAAGAGGGGAAGATGATCAGCCATGATTGAATGGTCTATTTCTGCTTCTATCGTGTGGTCTTATGAACCACCCCACCGCACTTCCCCTTCTTCTCCTCATTCCCTCCACAACTTACCAGTGCCGTTGATTTTCACCAGCAAACTGCAGGGCACGTCACTGCTGGAGATGGACACGTTGACCATTTCACTGGATTTGGATCCACGTTGATTTGAGGCTGTGCAATAATATTGATGGTGCTGGTGTTTGAAGGATTGACAATGTAGCTCCAGGGTATTGTTGTCTGAGATCTTTGAATCCCCAGATGGGGTCTTTTCATACCAGCTGTAGTTAATGGGAAGGGATCCCCGGACCGATTCACAGGGCACTGTCACCGAGCCCCCGAGACAAGAGACATTGGCTGGTGACAGAAACCCAAGCACAGGAACAGACACGGGTTCTGTGGGAAAGGAGCAAACAGTCAGACACTGAGTGAACATATGAAAATCAAACACTCGCCAATATCCACCATCTCTGTATCTTCGCTAGAGCCGCCAGGTTGGAATCTGACCCATCCATCTACATGCCCATCCACACTAGTTCCATCTGCCCTTGCTTAGCCCATAAGCCTCCAAACGCAAGAGACTGTGCATTTACTCGATCTATTCGTCGCATGATTTTGTAGCTGCCATAAGATCATCCCTCATCCTCCTGCTCTCCCAGAAATAATGTCCTAGTCTGCTCAATCCCTCCCTGGAGTTCAGGCACTCAAGTCATGGCAGCATCCTTGTAAATCTTCTCTGCACCCAATCTTACTTGATAGCATCTTTCCTATAACATGGTGATGAATACTGACCACAGAGCAGACATATCATCAGACAATCTTCGATTCTCTTTTCCATTTCAGGAATTGCCAGCAGGAAAAATGGAGCATTGTTTATATAACTGTCGGACTCATCCCATCTACATAGATTCGTAGAGTCATACAGTAGAAACAGGCCCTTCGGCCTAACTTGCCCGCGCTGACCAACACGCCCAATCTACACTAGTTCCACCTGTCCTTTCTTGGCCCCTAACCCTCTAAACATATCCTATTCATGTAACTGTCCAATATTTTCTGAAATGTTACGATAGTACCTGCCATAACTACTTCCGTCGGCATTTCGTTTCATGGACCTACCAACCTTTGTGTAAACACGTTACTCGCCAGGTTCCTGTTAAATCATTCCCCCCTGATATTAAAACTATGTCCTCCGGTTCTCGATTCCCCTACACTGGGCAAAAGACTGTGTATTTACTCGATCTATTCCTCGCGAGATTTTTGTGATTTAAATTTTTTTTTAATAAATATTTTTATTAGAAGCAACGTGCAGTAGTATAAACCCTGTTTTACATGTTACATTTCGTGTACAACTTCTTGTTTTTAATTTATTAATAGAAAAGTAACAGAAGCAAAAAAGAGAAGGAGAGAGAAAGTTAAGTAAAGTAAAGTTAGCGAAGGAATAGATAGAAAGAACCCGTAAAGATATAAAGCCGTAAAAAAAAACGTGAACCCCCCCGGAAAATAAATAAATTGATTAATAAAAATAAATAAAAAATAAAGAATAAAATAAAATAATAAGAAAACAAAACAGAAAAAGAATAAAAGGGAGAAGGGATATGCCTGCTTCATGTCTTTCCACACCCCTCACCCAGTTCTGAAACAGTTAATTTCCAGGGTTAAGTTGCACCATATACTTGGAATGTCGATAAAAGGAGACCAAATCTTTAGGAATTGGTCTGCTTTACATGCTAGGACGAATCTTATATCTTCGAGGTGTAACATTTCAGACATGCTTGAAATCCACATTTTAAGCGTGGGGGTGGGTTCGTTGTTCGAGAATTTGAGTATACGTTTTTTTGCTGTTATCAAGCCATGGTTAAGGAGATAATTTTGGACCGAAATCAGCTTTTCAGCCGGCTTCCATTGTTCCAAAAAAATCAATTCTGTGTTGGGGTCCAATTTTATTTTAAACTCGCATGATTTTTGACCTGCAATAAAATCACCCCTCATCTTCCTGCGCTCCAAGAAATAAAGCCCTAATCTGCTCAACCCCTCCCTGTATGTCAGGCCCTCAAGTCATCGCATCATCCTTGTAAACCTTCTCTGCTCCTTCTCCTCGCAATCCATTTACCAGATTTGAACATCTCTGTGTCTCTCCATCCTCCCAGCTGCCAGAACTACCATGTCTGCCACTGTACCAGTACACAGCAGCACTATCTCTCTTTGTTTTACAATTCCAGCATCTGCAGTTATTCTTCTTTTAATCTGAAACTCTGCCACAATTCTACCATTTTATTTGTGTTAATCTGAACATTCAAACAGCTCATTAGTGCAACAGTATCATTATCAACAACTTTTTAATTTCCTTGCATAAAATAGTTGATAGTGATACTGTTGCACTAATGAGGTGTGTGAATGGCGGTATTATAGAATTGTGTGTAGGGAGCGAATGGGAAAGTGGAATAACATAGAACTAGTGTGACCGGTGATCGCTAGTTGGTGAGGACTCGGTGGGCCGAAGGATCCGTTTCCATGTTACATTTGTAAACTACAACTAAACATCCGGTGACATTTTTCTGTAAACTCTACAAACCTTTCACATCTTTTGTTTTATAAAGCGGCGACCAGAACTGTGCACCAGACTCCCACCTAACAAATATTTTGTCCGTTGCCAAAGTGGAGACATCAAGTCACTCATTGAGAAACCTACCTTCAGATACTTGGAGATGTACTTTAAATGTTGGTTCGCCAGGTGTAGTAATTCCACACCTGTACCATCCTGTATCTCCAGAGTGAAGATCCTCCACAGTCACAGTAAATATTCCTCGTGCCGGGTTATCTGTGATTGACACTCTTCCGCTCTGTCCCTGTTCCCCATTTGTTTCCACTACATGTGTACACTGGCGACTTGTCTCACGGCACCAGTATTTTGTGTGTGAGCGGTACACTGCTGCATAGTGACAACCGATTGTGATCGCTCTTCCCACAACCCCGCGTACTTCGCTCTCTGCCCACAGTGCACCTGAAACTGAAGGTAAAATCTTTCATACATTGAAGAGCAATATTAGCCTTTCACAAACATATACATTATAGTATGCGTCAATGTGTACAGGGGAGTCCGCGCAATGATTTTCTTAACTGTTGAATTCCACCTAGATTGCGATGAGAGACAGATACTGTACACTGTCCCTCACCACCTGCACAGGTCGTTCAAAAGCGCTTCCCAGCCAATGTGGGTGTGAATGGTGAAGAATGATGCATTGAACACTGAGCCTGTTGCAATTGGAAGGCGCTGTCTCGAGAGTCTTGGTGAGTTGCTGCAGTCCATCGTGCAGTTGGTGCAAACTGCTGCTGCTCTGCATCAGCGGGGGAGGTTGAGGATGGGGTGTCTATCAAGTGCGATTCTGGATCATGACAGACCAAGCACAAGTGTTCAGCGAAATTGTAGCCGAGGCCAGTGCTTCTTAAACTGGTGAATTGTTCACGCAAGTGTGAATGCAATTATTTTGGGGTGAATTAGTTAATTTATGTTTTTTGCTCATGTGACAAAATTAATTATATATAAAATTATGCACAAGGGAAAATAAGATGATAATAACCAAAAAAAAACATAAGAACATTTAGTTGAGGGGGAATTACATCTTGTAATAAAGACTCAAGTGTGAATGACACTGAAATAGTTTAAGAAGAACTGCCATTCCATAAACTTGGTCACTCTGATTTACACTCTATTCTGTACTTCCAATCTGAACGTCTCCACACCTACCGGGAAGTTCTTTTCAAAATTCTCTTTGACAAAATTAAGGGTTATACTTGATGGAGTGACGGCCAAGTAGATTCCAGTTTAATTTTGTGAGATTACTGGAGTTTTACTCAAATTAACAGTTAACATCATGAATATAATCATGAAATTGTACACCCTTCATTGGAAATGATGGCGGATCAAAACAGAATGAATTTGGTGCGTTCTCCGACTCAAAGTGAGTGTGAGACCTTAAGTGGCAGCCAGAAAAAATATTTTTAAGTTGGAAGGCCGAAATTTGATGGAATGCACTAAACACGTTGTGATAAGTGCATGTTTGTCTCTCCTTTGCTGAAATTGCTCAACACATCCCAGGTGGAAGCAACAGGCAATTATTTGCCAGTCCCCCAAACAAACTCTCGCATTTTACACCACGAGCTCACGGTGGCTGAAATGATGCCGTCTGCAAATAACAAGAAATCCATGAACATCACCACAAGGCGAATAGCAGCAGGTTCAGGGACACGCGAAGAGCACTCACCTGCATTGTTGATTTCTGTCACATAACTGCACGTTCCTGCTCCTTTGAAGACTTTCACGTTGAGATTTTCACTGGATTTTGTCCCACGATTATTTGAGGCGGTGCAGTAATATTGACGGCGTTGACCTCCGAGGATTTCACAACTCAGATCCAGTTGATTGCCAGACACGGTAGTTGAAACCCAATGCTCGTTCTTCTCAAACCATGTGTAATGGATGGGAAGGGATCCACGGACAGACTCACACGACACTGACACTGAGCCTCCGAGACGTGAGGCATTTGCTGGTGACAGATATATGAGCACAGGAGCAGACACGGGTTCTGTGGGAATGGAGCAAACATTCAGTTACCCGTATGAAAAGTTAAAAACCTTGCTAAATCTCAGCAGCCCTTTATCTCAGCCCGAACCGTCCGTTTGATATCTCACCGGCTCACCTACATCTCTGTGAGTGTGCGAAGCCCAGAAACCGAAGAAGGTTAGAGTTATAGAGAACCGAAGGATGCCCATCACAACAGCTCATTCATGCCGACCAACATGTCTTTCTGGGCCATAGCCATATGTCCGCGTTTCTCATTTATCACTCGCAATGATCCCAATCTACGCAAATATCCAAAATGTATTTTAAATGCTGTTATTCTAACTGCCTCAACAACTTCCTCTGGCAGCAGGTTCCATATACATGTAACCCAATGTGTGGACAATGTTGTCCCTCAGAACAGAAGTTGGGATGTTATGTTTCAGTTGTACATATGTTGTTGAGGTAGAACTTGTGCGAATTGTGTTCAGCTTCGGCCACTCGCCTGTACAAAACATGCCATTACAGTAAGTGACACCTTGCTACCCCCCCCCCCCCTCTTTAAATAGTTCCCATTGCGTCCGTCCTCCACTTTTTGATTCCACACATCGTGGGAAAATGAACATGCTTCTCATGATTGATACATTTCTATAAGTTCCTCGCTCAATGTGCAGTGTCTACCATGTGGCCAGTGCTCTGTTTTTTGCTGTGGCCTGTTGGGGAGATGGCGCCCGCATAGCGGACAAAAACAGACTGGACAAGCTGATCAGGAAGGCCGGCTCAGTGGTCGGGGCTGAGCAACGAACGGTTCAGCAGGTGGCAGAGGCCAGAACTCTGAACAAACTGGGTTCAATAATGACCAACCCCACTCACCCACTCCATGCCCTGAAGGTGATCAAGAGCAGCATCTTCAGTCAGAATCTGATTGCACCAATGTGCAAAACTGAGAGACATAGGAAGTCTTGTATACCAGCTGCTATAAGGTTATATAATGCGCATAAATAACTGCACTATTTTTTTCATTCATTGTATTTTAACTTGTATTTTAACTTGTATTTTAACTTGTTAAGTATGGAAGCTATTTGACGAAATGTGTGGTGTTATGTCTGTCTTGAAGCTGTCGTGGCACTGTAATTTCCTGTAAAGGATTATTAAAGGTATAATCAATCAATCAATCAATCAATCATTTCCACACCAAGGAATGATGTCTGAGTTTGCCCTGCGTCAATCACAACCTGTCCAGGCAGCGTCGGACCAGGGGGCTGACCTGTCCCGGGTGGACTGAACGCAGTCTGTTGAGCTCCGGGGACTGATTCCCTGTTTATTATTCTCCGGGTATTCAGACCGCGAGCAACACTTATTTCTCATTGATCTCTCGGATTATTAGTTTGAGTCGGAATGCAAACCTCTGACAGGGTGACATTTCATACAGTTCAGAGGCAGGGAAATGTGTTGAGCATCCCACTTGAAGTGGGTGGCCGCTCAATGGGACAGAGCCCGCACTGGGTGAGAGCAACATTAGTGGGGTTTCCCGACCCCCGCCAGCTCCCCGCAGGTCTCTGCACTGCTGCGGAGCCTCGGGATATCGGTGCTGCCCTGACCCTTCCCGGAGAAAACATGCATCAGGCATTTCAGTGGAGACGTCAAGTCAATCGCTGCGAAACGTACCGTCAGATACTTGGAGATGTACGGAAAACATTGGATGGGCGGCAGATGTTCTAATTCCACAGATGTACCTTCCTGTATCTTCAGAGTGAAGATCTTCCACAGTCACAGTAAATATTCTTATTGCCGGTATATCTGTGATTGATACTCTTCCACTCCGTCCGTGTTGCCCATTTGTTTCCACCATATCTGTACATTGGCGGCTCCACCCACGGCACCAGTATTTTGTGTGTGAGCGGTACTCTGTTGCATAGTGACAATCGATTGTGATCGCTCTTCCCACAACTCCTGTTACATTCTTCTCCCCCCAAACAGCAGCTGAAATGGAGGGGAAAAACTTTTAGATGGAGAGCAAATGAACTGTTTAATGGAAATAGATACATTTCGAAGATTACATGAAAGAAAACATAAACGTTCCATGATGTGTCATATTGCTTCACGCCAATGTCTCCGGTCTGAAGTGCAGGCAGTGCTGTTATTGTACCAGTTGTGTCAGTGTTCTGTCCCCGGGTCAGTACAATTAGGGTTCACTTCCCACTCCAGATCCCAGAGCAGAAACTGGGCTGGAATCGCAATTCGGTACTGAGGGGGCGCGGCAGTGTTGCAGGAGCTACCTTTCAACAATCCCAGGCGGTGCCCGGCCTCTCACCCCACAGAAAGACCCAATTTGCTATTTCATTGGCGGTGCCGCCGGCTGCGCCGCCAACATGCTTCTCTCAACCGGCACTGGGCCGGACCCGTGTTTAGACATTCACCGCCGCCACTGCCTTTACAACGCCCTGACCGAGGACAGAGGACGGAGGGTAACAATAAATTGGGTCCGTTACTGGAGAGCGTTACAGTTTCTTCCCAGCTGGTATCAGGCATCCGAATCATCTATTTTATTCTATTCCCAATGACGCCGGATCGCCTTGGACAATTTAGCACGACTGGGCCGCGGATCCGAGAGAGGATGGCGAGATAGTTGAGAGTGGGTGAATAGAGCGAGGAAAGTGGTTCAGTCTCACTCAACACTTGTTTCTCACTGATCTGTCGGATTATTAGTTTGACTCGGAATGCAAACCTCTGACAGGGTGACATTTCATACAGTTCAGAGGAAGGGGAATGTGCTGAGCGTCCAACTTGAAGTGAAAGTGAAGTTAATTCCCCCCCCCCCCCCCCCCCCCCCCCCCCCCCCCCCCCCCCCCCCCCCCCCCCCCCCCCCCCCCCCCCCCCACCCCCCCCCCCCCCCCCCCCCCCCCCCCCCCCCCCCCCCCCACCCCCCCCCCCCACCCCCCCCCCCCCCCCCCCCCCCCCCCCCCCCCCCCCCCCCCCCCCCCCCCCCCCCCCCCCCCCCCCCCCCCCCCCCCCCCCCCCCCCCCCCCCCCCCCCCCCCCCCCCCCCCCCCCCCCCCCCCCCCCCCCCCCCCCCCCACCCCCCCCCCCCCCCCCCCCCACCCCCCCCCCCCCCCCCCCCCCCCCCCCCCCCCCCCCCCCCCCCCCCCCCACCCCCCCCCCCCCCCCCCCCCCCCCCCCCCCCCCCCCCCCCCCCCCCCCCCCCCCCCCCCCCACCCCCCCCCCCCCCCCCACCCCCCCCCCCCCCCCCCCCCACCCCCCCCCCCCCCCCCCCCCCCCCCCCCCCCCCCCCCACCCCCCCCCCCCCCCCCCCCCCCCACCCCCCCCCCCACCCCCCCCCCCCCCCCCCCCCCCCCCCCCCCCCCCCCCCCCCCCCCCCCACCCCCCCCCCCCCACCCCCCCCCACCCCCCCCCCCCCCCCCCCCCCCCCCCCCCCCCCCCCCCCCCCCCCCCCCCCCCCCCCCCCCCCCCCCCCCCCCACCCCCCCCCCCCCCCCCCCCCCCCCCCCCCCCCCCCCCCACCCCCCCCCCCCACCCCCCCCCCCCCCCCCCCCCCCCCCCCCCCCCCCCCCCCCCCCCCACCCCCCCCCCCCCCCCCCCCCCCCCCCCCCCCCCCCCACCCCCCCCCCCCCCCCCCCCCCCCCCCCCCCCCCCCCCCCCCCCCCCCCCCCCCCCCCCCCCCCCCCCCCCCCCACCCCCCCCCCCCCCCCCCCCCCCCCCCCCCCCCCCACCCCCCCCCCCCCCCCCCCCCCCCCCCCCCCCCCCCCCCCCCCCCCCCCCCCCCCCCCCCCCCCCCCCCCCCCACCCCCCCCCCCCCCCCCCCCCCCCCCCCCCCCCCCCCCCCCCCCCCCCCCCCCCCCCCCCCCCCCCCCCCCCCCCCCCCCCCCCCCCCCCCCCCCCCCCCCCCCCCCCCCCCCCCCCCCCCACCCCCCCCCCCCCCCCCCCCCCCCCCCCCCCCCCCCCCACCCCCCCCCCCCCCCCCCCCCACCCCCCCCCCCCCCCCCCCCCCCCCCCCCCCCCACCCCCCCCCCCCCCCCCCCCCCCCCCCCCCCCCCCCCCACCCCCCCCCCCCCCCCCCCCCCCCCCCCCCCCCCCCCCCCCCCCCCCCCCCACCCCCCCCCCCCCCCCCACCCCCCCCCCCCCCCCCCCCCCCCCCCCCCCCCCCCCCCCCCCCCCCCCCCCCCCCCCCCCCCCCCCCCCCCCCCCCCGCCCCCCCCCCCCCCACCCCCCCCCCCCCCCCCCCCCCCCCCACCCCCCCCCCCCCCCCCCCCCCCCCCCCCCCCCCCCCCCCCCCCCCCCCCCCCCCCCCCCCCCCCCCCCCCCCCCCCCCCCCCCCCCCCCCCCCCCCCCCCCCCCCCCCCCCCCCCCCCCCCCCCCCCCCCCCCCCCCCCCCCCCCCCCCCGCCCCCCACCCCCCCCCCCCCCCCCCCCCCCCCCCCCCCCCCCCCCCCCCCCCCCCCCCCCCCCCCCCCCCCCCCCCGCACCCCCCCCCCCCCCCCCCCCCCCCCCCCCCCCCCCCCCCACCCCCCCACCCCCCCCCCCACCCCCCCCCCCCACCCCCCCCCCCCCCCCCCCCCCCCCCCACCCCCACCCCCCCCCCCCCCCCCCCCCCCCCCCCCCCACCCCCCCCGGGTCTCC